>NC_090649.1:127136409-127436409 GCF_040937935.1 Hyperolius riggenbachi | reverse complement strand
CTGACATTCAAATCCCTGCACAATCTGGGCCCTGGATACATGAAGGACTTGCTGAAGCTGCACCACACCTCTCACAACCTCAGATCAGCAAGTTCTATAAACTTGGTCACTCCCAGAGTGCACCTCAAAAAATCTGGAGATAGAGCCTTCTGTCATGCTGCCCCTACTCTTTGGAACTCCCTGCCACACCCAGTAAAGACAGCACCATCCCTGGAGCTATTCAAATCCAGACTGAAAAGCCACCTGTTTAGCCTGGCATTTCCGGACTTATAAAATTCTTTCTCTGTACCACGATGGTCTGAGCCATGCTTATGCGCTTTGAGCCCTATGGGAGAAAAGCGCTCTACAAATGTTATTTGTTGATGTCACCAGGAGCATACTGCGCAGACACAGACCATACTGGGCCTGCGCAGTATGCTCCTGGTGACATCAGCGGGATCGAGGACATGGCAACGCAGGCGCAGTGGTTTTCAGACTTTAAAGTCTGAAATTCCAGGAGTGAATCGGAGGCGGGGCCGGAGCATCGGTGAGTGGCTGCGCAGACACAGGATGTCTGCGGGGGACCATTAGAAGCCCCGGGTAAGTTCAACTCATTCCCCCCCCCCCCCCCCCCTTACAGTGTCCCTTTAAAGAGACACTGAAGCGAGGAAAAAAAAATGATATAGTGAATTGGTTGTGTACTATGAATATATACTAGAAGATTAGCAACAAAGAAAATATTCTCATACTTTTATTTTCAGGTATATAGTGTTTTTTCTAACATTGCATCATTCTATAATATGTGCAGATTACACAACACTCAGCATTCAAAATGAGTCTTTCAGAGCAGTCTGTGAAGTAATGACCTCTCCTCTAGCAGAGGAAAAGTAAATAGTCCAGGAACAGTTGAGATAATAAAAGTCAGATAACAGCCCTCTCCATGACTAACTTAGTCGGAGAGCTTAATGGCTTGTTTGCATAGAGATAACAACTGGAGTTTCTCAACTCTTCCTGTACTGGAAACAATTACACTGATGTATCTGATCTTAATGTTTTATTTCTTAGCTGTGCTACACATACAAATCATATCATAATTTTTTTTTTTCGCTTCAGTGTCTCTTTAAGTCCAGGTTTAAATTGATTGGTCCATTTTCAAGCTGCATATATTTGCATATACATTGGCATAAATTTGCATCAACTCAGAAGAATTTGCATATCTGTGATCATCCCTGTCCAGTACATGCAAGTACAGTTGGCTGGCTGCAGTAGGAGCCACAGGAAAGAGCTGATCATTACAGGAACTGACTCTGGTGTCTGATACCTCCCTGGTAAGAGGGGAGGGATCAGATACCAGAGTGAGATGCCTTGGTTAGTCCTCTAAATGTCCTGTGGGGTGGTGAGCACAGGCGTTTCCTAGCACAAACTCTATGCTTATCGGGACTACAGAGTAATTGTTATGTCCTCCTGCCATAACTAGTAGCAGCTAGGATGTAAATATACTGTATTGCCTCCTAAAAGTAGTTAAATAAGATTAAGATTGATAAGGCACCTAACCTAGATGGCATTCACCCCCTGGTATTAAAAGGGTTGAATTAATTTATCTAAGGGCCCTTTTCCACCTGCAGTCGCTAGCGTTCACACTGAACGCTAGCGATTGCTGAATCGCAAAACCGGCGATTCCCTGACGTTTTGCGGCCGCGATTTTGCTATGCTATGCACTGCATAGCAAAATCGCGGCAAATATCGCTCCGCTTCGCGTTCGGGTAAAAAACGAATCGCGGTAGTGGAAATGACCTACCGCGATTCCTATGTTAAAAAGCAAACCGTAGCGATTGTAAAATCGCTAGCGGTTTGCGACTTTGCGATTCAGCCGGCGCAAACGCGCTGGTGGAAAAGGGCCCTAAAGGCCACTTTATCTTATGTGATTCCTTTTCAAGTGTCAGGTCCTTAAAACCGGGGTATAGTGCAGAAGACCCAGACTGGACCCGACTGAAGCAATTACCCAGGCTGATCGCGGGAGCATGGCGAGGGTCTCGCGTGTTTATGGGGCTGGAGGAAGCCCTGGGTAAGTATCTGTTCTGTGTATCTTATCATCTCTGGTACACTTTAAGGAAATTAATAAGAGCTGGGAAACTATAGACCTGTGAGCTTCAAGTGGGATTACACTACCAAAACTAAATTCCAATAACTAGTTTCATAAAATAATATTTGAAAACATTCCCAAATATTCCGTCTGTGTAAAATCATTTATATTCATCTGCAGGGAGCAGTAGAAGCTTGCTTATCTCTAATCATTGGCAAAGGCAAGAATCTCCTTGTGCTTGTGTCTTCCCTCTGCCTCGTTCCTTTTTCTGCTGAACTGACAAATTACCCGGGCAACAGCTGAGTCGCTTCAGCAGAGGGAGTTGGACAGTAGTTCTGAACGATTTTAGGAAAATATTGAATTGAAAGATTTCTGTCAGAAATTGCGATTTCGTTTCACGATTTTCAATACACAATAATGGATCAGCACAACGATGGCATGAGTTCCTCCAGTGTAGGTAGCCATTTATAGGTGCCCCAGTATAATTTAGCCAGCTATAGGTGCGCCAGTAAAGGTTAGCTAGCTTATAGTGTTCAGATTATTATTATTATTATTATTATAATAGGTGCCCCAGTATAGGTAAGCCAGTATAGGTGTCACAGTACAGGTTAGCCAGTATAGGTGCAGCAGTACAGGTTAGCCATCCAGATCCCCTTTAGTGTATATAACCAGCCCCCCCCCCCTTTAGAGTATATAGCAGATCCCCCCCCCCCCCCTTTTAGTGTATATCAGGCTTCCCCTGCCCTGTCCTCAAGGCCCACCAACAGTACATATTTTGCAGAAAACCACAAACATGCACAGGTGAGGTAATTTAGTGTCTCAGCAGAGCTGATTAACTACCTACCTCTGTGGATTTCCACAAAACATGCACTGTTGGTGAGCTTTGAGGACAGGGTTGAGGAACACTGGTGTATATAACCAGATTCCCCTTTAGTGTATATAGGCAAATCTCCTCTAGTGTATATAGGCAGACCCCCCCCCCCCTTTAGTATAGGCAGATGCCCCCCCCCCCCCTGCTGATACCAGCCCCGCTCCCAGCCCCCTCCTCCAGTAAGTTCTGATCCCATCTGGCCTCACTGCATTTCAGTGCCGAGCGAACAGGCAATGAGTGTTTGCACAGTAATGCGGGGCCTGTACTAGGAAGTTTGACTTTACGTCCTGGCGGCCACCGTTACTAGGCAACACTCGCTGCCTCTTCACCACGGCTCACCGCACGGCAATACGGTGAGGCCAAATGGGTTCAGAACTTAGTGGAGGAGGGGGCCAGGAGTGGAGCAGGTACCAGCGGTGTCGAAAACCGCTGCTTTGATGATCTGAAGATCGTCAAGCCCCTGATAATGATTTTCAGTTTAAAACCGAAAATTGTTCAGCCCTAGTGGGCAGAGTGAAGACACTGGCACAGGGAGATTCTTGCCTTTGCTGATGACGAGAGATAAGCAAGCGTCCACTGCTCTCTACAGTGGAAATAAACAGCTTTACACACATTAAATATTTAGAAATGTTTTCAAAAGTTATTCAGCATTTTGATGTAGTGAAAGTAATTTATATCTTGGAGCCACACAGAAGTTACTTTAAGTGCTACTGCAGCATAGGAAATTGACCCAGATCATCCTTTTACTATTATTTAAAATATTATGATTTCATCTATCTATTGTATCCTGAATTCTCACTATGTCACAATGCCTATTTATCCTAAAGCACTAGCACTGCATAATCTGTTAAAAAAGGTAACTACATGTAGTCCCCAACGTACGCACACCCGACGAACGAATGAGCTGCCGATAAGAAGAGCCTGAAAATGTGAAACTTGATTCTGTGGGAACAAGTGAAGATTTTTTTTTAAGTTGTTGTTGTAGTTCTTCAAAAAGACTTTGTAGTTTTTGAGAAAATTCGTTTTAAAAAGTCAAAGACAGAAAAGTTTTTTTCAAACCCGTAAAATTACATTTTGCTGTGGTACACTTGTATATGGGGCAGAGGTGGCACAGTGGGGAGGGAGGGGGGCACTGAAGGCACAGGGGCAGAGAGGGAGGTACAGGAGGACAGAGGTGACAGTGTGTGTGTGTGTGTGTGTGTGTGTTGGGGGAGGGGGGGGGGGGGTAGCAGAGGTGGCACAGAGGTGGACACTGAAGGCACAGGGGAAGAAAGGTGACAGAGTGGGGCACTGGAGGTACAAGGGACAGAGATGGCACAGTTTTTCGACTTATGGGCAAATTCAGTTTAATAACAAACCTACAGTCCCTATCTTGTTCGTTAACTGTGGACTACTGTTTTGTTGTACCCGTCAGGTAATAAACCTTGCAATTTGGTTCTTAGAGTGTATTATTTTAGAGGTTTTTTTTTACCAGACGTGCTTCTACACTCATTGTTCAGAAGAAGAGTTCAGCTTTCGCAAACATCTTGTGTTTTTTCCTACAGAAGAGAAAAAGCTGACATTACAGGAGATAGCCAACCAGAAGGGCATAGCTTGCCGTGTCCAGGGCTGGAAGACTCATCTCTGTGCTGCTCAGCTACTCCAGCTGGTGAGGCACTTTCATGTTCTATACTGATTTATGCTGATCTTTTACATTTTCGTCTAACAAACATTGTTTGTTTTTAGACTAAGCTGGAGCAAGATGTGTTTGATCGGCTCACTGTCCTGCAGGAGGGGCTCATCCCAAAAAAGAAAACTGCCACAGATGATGACTTGCATAGGATCAATGAACTCATACAGGTGTGGCATGTTTATTCTGTTGTGATTGTTTACATATTGATGACATGTTGATTTTGTTATAGATTGTTCATCGGTCTCTATATAATTGAAGCGAATACCTAAGAAAAATGGTCTCATTTCAGTTAAAACGTATGAAGTGGTGACTGCAACTTTAGATCTTTGGGTTCACACAGCAGTTACTAAAGTGCTGCTGCATGATGGGAAATTGGTCCAGATCCCCCTTTTACTAATATTTAAGACTTTTCTCTGCCTATTGTATCCCCAAATCTGTCTTTTTGTTTTGTTTTAGGCCTGCTTGCACTGTGCACGCCATGCATCTTCAGAGAAGCGATGACTGCCCTGCACAGCTGTGATGCGAGATGCATGCCCAGCTATGGGATTCAGATGTGCCATGCGTTTAAATACAGCATGCTGTACCATTTATTTATTTTCCCCCTGCATGCGAATCGGACAGGTCTAATTTATTTCAATAGCCTTACTTTCCCTGTCCGAATTGGCCTGTGGGGCAATACAGCGAATTCACATAAGAGGAAACCACATTGCCTATTTTTCATAGAGCATTGCATAATATGTTTTATAAATAAAAAAAGGACTACTGTTGTATCTGTCAAGTGATAAACCTTGCCTTATGGCTCTTTCAAATATATTGTTTTAGAATTGTCTACCAGATATGCTTCTGCTTTCACAGTGTTAACAAGGAGATCAGATTTTGGAACCTATTTTGTTTTCCCTACATAAGGGAAAATCTGTTATGTAGATTTGGTATGGAAACTCGATTGTTTGGGAAATGAGTATGCGACATTTGCTTTTTATAGCGATCTTTTATTGTCCGTAACAGTTTGGGCAACTCTGGCAGTAATAGTGAGCATTGAGGGAATAGGAGAACACTGATTAGTCAATTCATCACATGATCCCTTTGACCAATCATTGCTGCAGAACTAGAGGCACACACGCTACCAAGAAGTAGTGTATATCCTGGGAGCATTTAGCAATGATCTACTGTTACAAGCTGTAACAGTGTTCATGGGAAACTGAAGAGAGAGGTATATGGAGGCTGCCATGTTTATTTCCTTTTAAGCAATACCACTTGCCTGGCAGTCCTGCTGATCCTCTGCCTCTAATACTATTAGTCATAGCCCCTGAACAAGCATGCAGCAGATCAGGTGTTTCAGACTTTAAAGTCAGATCTGACAGGACTAGCTGCATGCTTGTTTCTGGTGTTATTCAGATACTACTGCAGAGAAATAGACCAGCAGGGCTGCCAGGCAACTGGTATTGATTAAAAGGCAATAAATATGGCAGCCTCCGTATACCTCTTACTTCAGTTTTCCTTTAAAGAGAACCTGAACTGATGATAAAAAGTCAAAATAACAATACACAGGTCATACTTGCCTCCTGTGTAGTCTAATCCTCAATCTCTTTATCCTTTCCTGTGTCCCATTTGTCCACTGCGGAATTCTGTCGTCCATTTTAAAAATGGCCATAACCACGTAACCGCTTCCTGGTCAACACACTGTTAAGCTGTAATCTCCCCCACTTGAGCCATAGGGAAACATGGACATAACCTTGCACATTCAGCTGTAAACTGACAGGTGCTGCTATATAACTGACAGCAACTGTTCTATTTCAGTTCTGACAAAATATTGTTAGAACTGGAAGGGATCCCTGTAAGAAGAAAATGGTGAGCTTCTGAGGAACTGACGGTGAGGTTAGTATGTAATCATTTGCAGCTACGTCGTGTTTATTAGAAATAATTTTACTCGCTTCAGGTTCCCTTTAAAGGAAATATCAGACAGATTTACTTGGGGCTTCCTCCAGCCCCTGGAAGCTTATGTGTTCCCAGTGCTTTCCCCAGATTTTTTTTTTCCAGCTGGGTGTCAGGAAATAGTATTCAACAAAGAGCAGGCACATCCAAAGATAATCTTTATTAGTTCCATGTACAGCGGCAGACATTTGCCTCAGAGCAAACATTGCTTTAATAAAGGGGTCCTATGTGGCTCCGTAACGTTGGCCATATTCGTTTACATGGAACCAATAAAGATTACTTTGGTTTGGGTGACAACCCTTTTTTTTCAGCTGTTGCACTCCTCTCAAAGACTATGGCCACATACACACATCAGACCATAGTCTTTTGAAAATGAAAGATCACAGACCAATCTTACCACCCTTCATGTAGTATGAGAGCCATACTCTACACAGTCTTTTCTATGGAGCTGAACTCCCCATCAGAAAAAAATCTTTGCAAGATGCTGCACACAAACATGCTGTACAGACACAAAAGATCACTATCTGCAAACGATCTGTTCCTGCCAAAAATCCGTTCCTGCAAATTGCATTCATAGTCTATGAGATCTGCAGATCATCATACACACTTTGTTTAACTGACATTCATCTGCAGATCAGACAATCATCTGCAGATCTGAAAATCCATCCTGGTGGATCTGATCTGCAGATAAATGTCTGTTAAACAAGGTGTGTATGATGATCTTCAGATATCATAGACTATGAATGCATTTTGCAGGAACGGATCTTTTGCAGGAACAGATTTTTTGCAGATACTGATCTTTTGCATGTGTACAGCATCTTTGTGTGCAGCATCTTGTAAAGATTTCTGTCTGATGGGGAGTTCAGCTCCATAGAATAGACTGTGTAGGTATGTCTCTCATACTACATGGAAGGGGGTAAAATTGGTCTGTGATCTTGCATTTTCCAAAGACTATGGTCTGATGTGTGTATGAGCCTTATGGGTTTGATCCTTTAGTGTGTGCGAGACAGTACTACAAGTGAAATGGCATGAAAAAGTAGCTGGGTGGGGCGGGACGGGTGAATGTAGTGCTACCACAACTTTGCTTACAGCATAGCAGGGAGAATGAGGAGTCGAGCTGATGACAGCCAGGTGCTCACCAAAATTAGGCGGTGGGAACACAAGGCTAATAGAGCCTGGGGAGAACACTGTGTCCCTCGCCTCAGCTCTGCTCTCAGCGGGTCGCCCAAGGTCACCTCTGTAGCAGCGGCTGCGCCACTCGCGTTCATGGCCCCATCGCTAGAAGCTTTCGGCGCAGTACTGCAGTGCCTGCTCAGAGCGCTCTCAACGACAAGCGTTCTGCATAGCATCGTGACTGCGAGCTGCACAGCCGTGTGCTAACGCAGTGTCCCTTGCTGCTGAAAGGGACCCCAGGCGCCCCGCTGAGAGCGAAGCTGCAATGAGGGACACATAAACTTCCAGGGGCTGGAGGAACCTTCAGGCAAGTCGGTATGTTTTTTTTTTTTCCCCCCTGATATTTCCTTTAACCACTTAAGGACAACGGGCGTAAACCTCCCTAGTGACCAGGCCGCTTTTTATTTATTTATTCTTAAATTAGGGCATTGCAGCTTTAAGGCCTTGCTGCAGGATCGTACAAGTCGGGACACAAGTGATCCTCCCCCCTTTTCTGCCCACCAACAGAGCTTTCTGTTTGTGGGCTCTGAGTGCTCCTAGTATGTTTGGTTTTTTTTTTATATTCTGTTTTTTTTAATACACTTCCCCCCCTCCCTTCCTCTCACAGCCAGCCAATCAGTGCGATCAGCTGTCATAGGCTCCAGCCTATGAGGCCATGTGGTCCCTGAACCCAAAAAGTGCCCCCTTAACTACTTGAGGACCACAGTGTTAAACCCCCTTAAAGACCAGGGCATTTTTCATTAAATTGGCCACTGCAGCTTTAAGGCCAAGCTGCAGGGCCACACGACACAGCACACAAGTGATTTATCCCCCCCCCCCCCCCTTTTCTCCCCACCAACAGGGCTCTCGGTTGGTGGGGTGTGATCGCCCCCCAGATGTTTATTTGTTTGTCTTTGTTTATTTGTGTTTTTTATAATAAAAAAGGGTCTTTATTTTTTCTATAGTAAACTCCCCTCCCTCCCCTGCCAGCCAGTCCCCATGATCAGCTGTCATAGGCTTCAGCCAATGCAGCCCATCACCTCTGTGCCTCAGGAGGGGACAGCTGTGTCACACGGATGTCCCCAGTACAGCGCTGCTGTAGATCGCAGTGCTGTACGGGTAATTAGATGGCTCCACTCCGCCCACTGCACGCAATCTCCTGCTAAACAGAGCCCCAGGACTTTATGCCCATCGGCCGACGCGGTCAGCTAGTAGTTAAGTTACATTATATCAGGTAAATTAAAAATGTGTGTTCTTAAAAGTTGCTTTGTTGATTATAGAACCTTTTTACCTTAGATCACATTTAAATACTTTTTCTCCTTTTTGTTTGTTTTTATTCACAGGGTAATATGCAGCGTTGTAAGCTTGTCATGGATCAGATCACGGAGTCCCGGGAATGCATGCTTAAAGTTTTAGATCATAAGGATCGCGTACTAAAGTTGTTGAATAAAAGTGGAGCGTCTCGCAGGCTTTCAAAAGTCAAACACAAAGACAAAGTCTGATCACAGAACTGATGCTTCTCTTCCAAATACTGTTGGCATAAACATGGCCGTTCAAACAGTGTTGTCTCAGCGACGGGGCTGTTCACATGTACATAGTAATGGTTTTCTTTCTTTTTTTTTTATTTTGGCGAATGGGAATGAACCTAGGTACTTTTGAATCCCAGCCTTACTGACAGCTCTGCCAATTTCAAGTTGGGACTCCTGGACTTTCTCTGACGAGGAAGCCTGCTTCCCCCCACCCCTTCATTTATTACCTGATGTGTGTTTGACACATGCTTGTGTATAGTGCTGTTCATCCCGTGTAAACTATAAATATAACTCTTACTGGTGTTCTGTGTTTTTGAATAAGTTTCTTATTAGCACCAAATAAGCCAATGGAGACTTTCATCTTGTTATTGTTAATGTAGTGGCCTAAGTATGTGTCAAAATGTTTTCATATGTACATATTGTTGCTTTATTCCCTCTGACATTTGCTTTTTAATTTTAACTGCGTTCTTGTTTAAAATTTATTTAGCGTTCCTATAAATCAGTGTTAAACAAAGTTATCTTTATTGCTTCCCCACCTGCCCAAAGAATAATTCCAGTCTTGAAGAGGAAAGGAAAGTTTTGGTGTCTATGCTTCAGTGCAAGTGAAGAAGTTACCTATGGGATGTCTTCTGTTATAAGATCTCTACTCTGTGCCTGGTTTTTGGTTTTAAATACAGATGGGAGGATGAAGTAGCTTGAAAACCAGGAAGAAATGTACCATTTTCAATGCAGAACATCTGAATGTATATTAAAGCAAATCTGTAGTGGATTAAAAAAAAGGTCACATACTTGCCTATGGTGAGGAAAGGCTCTGCATCCTATAGAGCCTTCCTGGTCCTCTCTTGGTGTCTTGGTTACCCCTCTGTCCGCGGTTTGAATTTGCTGACTCCAGGAGCCCTCGGAAAGCTTCAGTAGTACTTGTGTCTCTTGAAAGCAGATGGCTCCGTACTGTGCATGTATGGAGATGCCTCCCTTCAGGAACGCTCAAAGTCACAAGTGCTCCTGAACCCTTCCGAGGGTCCCTGAAGGTGGTTTCAATCAGTTGGTCGATTAGGTGGAATGGGGTGACAGCGCTGGAACAAGGAGACTGAGCGAGGACAGGAAAGGCTCTATAAGATCCAGAGCCTTCCCCTTAAAAGCAGAGTTCCCCAACCCTATCCTCAAGGCCCACCAACAGTACATGTTTTGCAGGAAACCACAAACATTCACAGGTGGTGTAGTGTCTCAGCAGAGCTGATTAACTACCTCTGTGGATTTCCACCAAACATTCACTATTGGTGGGCCTTGAGGACAGGGTTGGAGAACACTGCCTTAAAGAGAACCCGCGGTGAGGATCGTAGAAGGAAATCTATACACAGAGGCTGGGTCTGGCTATAGTGCCCAGCCTCTGTTGCTAGTTGAATCCCCCCTAAGTGCCCCCTGCGCTCCGCTCTCCCCCATAAATTACGGCCGCGCTCTCGGGCATTGTTTACTTTACTAATGTCACTCATGCCGCTCCTCCTGCAGAGCGCCGGTCCCCGCCGTGTCCCTTCCCTCCAATCAGCGGCGAGGGAAGGGACATGGGCAGGGACCGGCGCTCTGCAGGAGGCGGGGGAGCGCCGTGAGTGACACTAGTGAGGTAAGTACAGCCCGCTGCGACACGCTGCATGTCGCCAGCGCGGCTGCAATTTATGGGGGAGAGTGGAGCGCAGGGGGTACTTAGCAGGGAGTCAGCAAGCAACAAAAGGTTGGGCACTATAGCCAGACCCAGCCTCTGTGTATAGATTTTTCTACGATCCCCACCTCTGGTTCTCTTTAATGAGACTCTGAAGCCTCCAAAAAAAACTTTTTTTTAATTTACAGTCTTCTTTAGCATTAATGCGATAGATGAAACGCCGCATCCCCGCAGTTGAAAGCTCAATTAATACCCCCAAAATCCTGGTGGAGGCAGAGCTTTGCGCTGCCGCTCTGCCTCCATTCACACCAATCTGCGCTGATCGCCGCCTCTCTCCGCCCCTCTCAGTGAAATAAGACTCAGAGGGACGGGAGGAGGCGGAGATTCGTGCAGATTGACGCAAGTAGAGGCAGAGCTACTGTACATAGCTCTGCCTCTACCCGGAAGGAGCCCTGAAATTTGCCCCGGGCATTTCAGGGGTATTGAGCTTTCAGCTGCGGGGATGCGGTTTTCATTTATGGCATTAAGGCTGAAGAGGACTGTGATGTAAAATCAGGTATTTTTGGAGGCTTCAGACTCTTTAAAGAGAACCTGAGGTGGGTTCTAAGAATCATATTGGCGCACAGAAACTGGGTCTGCATATAATGCCCAGCCTCTGTTGCTATACTGTTTCCCCCCCCCAGGCCCCCTCCTGCGCTTTGCTATTCCTCATAAATCACACAGCCGTGCTAGCGACACGCAGTGTGTAGATAGCTGGCTGTTTACATCTACACTGTCACTCTCACCGCTCCCCTGCCTCCTCTATTTTTCCGCTCCCCGCCTGCGTCCCTGCCCTCCAATCAGCGGGGGTGGAAGGGATGCAGACGGGGAACGGCGAAATGGGGGAGCAGCGAGAGTGACAGTGTAGATTTAAACAGCCGGCTAGCAATGTCGCTAGCACGGCGTTAGGTTTATGGGGGATAGCAAAGAGCAAGGGGGGGGGGGGGGGGGGAGGGAGAGACAGTATAGCAACTGAGGCCTGGCATTATATGCAGACCCAGCCTCTGTGTGCTACCGGTAATAGGATTCTTAGAAACCACCTCGGGTTCTCTTTAAAGAGGAACTCCAGTGCAAATAATGTAATAAAAAAAAGCTTCATTTTTATAATAATTATGTATCAATAATTGTCAGTGTTTGCCCATTGTAAAAGCTTTCCTCTCCCTGATTTACATTCTGACATTTATCACATGGTGACATTTTTACTGCTGGCAGGTGATGTCAGTGGAAGGACATGTTGCTTGCTTTTTTTTGGCAGTTGTAAACAGCTGTTATTTCCCACAATGCAACAGGGCTCCCACAGTGTGATGTCAGAACAATGACATCACAATGCGGGAGGGGTTTCACCACAATATCAGCCATACGGAGCCCCCTGATGATCCGTTTGTGAAAAGGAAAAGATTTCTCATGTAAAAGGGGGTATCTGCTACTGATGGGGATGAAGTTCAATTTTTGGTTACGGTTTCTCTTTAATATATATCTGATTTATTTCCGTATCACTTTAAACACCAAGCAAATATGCATTGATCTAGCACTATACTCACTGAATAAAACATCTGACATGACAGCACAGTCAGTACAAAAAAACCCCTAAAAGGCTATTTAGCCAGGTTGCTTGTACCCTTATTTTGCTAGTAATATAATTCCTCATTCCTAGTTTCATACAGGTTAAATTGTCATTCAAAATCATGTAATGTTATAAAAGCCGAGAACTCTTTTATATGAATATGGTGCACAGTTTACATAAGTTTCAATAAATCACACTATACCTTCAGCAAAGAGGGATGTAGGACCATCTATGCTTGTGCCAGGTGTACATGTAATTAAGGCACGTGGAAATTTGGGCGCAGGGTGAAACCGGAAAAAAAATCTCCCTGCTCCCGCAAAAGCCCCGATGGCATGAATTACTACCCCCCCTCTTCAGGCTGCCATGGATACTGGGGAAAGACGTGACTGGGCTGTCAGCTATTGTTGCGGGCCAAATTACGCAATTTTTTTTAATTGTAATTTGGGCTTTGTCTCTTGAGGGCGCCCAAATTACTGCCTGAGCACCGCTATGGCCTTAATTCCCATTACGGCCTATGGCAGTGCTTGGTGTGCCCAAAGCGCTTATAGTGTAACTGAGCCCTTGAAGGCTTTCACTGTATCGGCAGTATAATAATGGCAATAAAAGCAAAAGAAGACTAAAGTTTTTTGGTTTTTTTTTCCACAAAAAAAAACAACAAAAAAAAACCTTTCCCGGAGAATATCGCTATATACTATTAATTCCACTCAAACAGCAGAATAGTGATTACGGTTATCCATAGCATAAAGAAAAAGTCCATTACAAAATCTGAAAACATCCTGAGGGCTGAAACCATAGCAATTGGAAGATGGGGGGATTTCCATGTGGTTGATGCAGATTTTATAGTAATTGTGTACACAAGTCTATAAGCTTAAAAATTAGACCTGTTGCTTTTGATTGTTCAAATGCCAAGATGCACACATTTACATAAAATTTGAAAAAACTTGGAGTTATACATTTTTCATTGACCCTTCCTTGGAAGCAGGAAAATGTACAAAAAAAAATCTGATCTGAGCAAGGCCCAGATTGTTATGGCTTGGTGACTGGATCGTGTACATGAACGGTACCCCATATCCAACTCCTTGTCTAGCTTTTATGATACATGTAGAATTTTCTTCCATATGCATCATAACCTGTGTGTGTGAGGCTTGGCATAAGCTGAGAGAAACCCTAGTATTTTATGAATTGTGTAAATATATTGCTAGCAATATCAATGTGGGCAACCTGACTAGATGGCCTTGTGGTTTTAATTTTCCACACAGCACTTTTATATTTTATTCAGAATTCATAGGTGAATGTGTTAATCTTCTTCACCTGCATTGTTTACTGTAATTTTGGAAAAATTTTAATTATTTTGCATAGAGCTTAGCATATTTTTTCTCCTTGTTTTTATATTGTTGGCTCTTCATTGCAGTTAGCAACAAATCAGGCAGACCATACTCTTGTGTTTTCAAGGGGTTGGAGAATAATTGTGTAGGTTTTTATTGTGCTGTCCTATTTACCTGGACAGGAAATCTCTCCAACAGGTGAAGTGCATATTTATTATCTGGATTAAACTGGTGCACTCAACCTTTTGAACATTTTAATTTCTCTAACCCTCAGCTGGGATACATCCTCAGGAGTATGGTGACGCCCAGTCACCTGATGAAACACAAATAGAAAAGTATAAAATGCTCCCGCCCTCCCTGATCCCCAGTTCATTTTGTGTTTCTGCCCGGAAACACATGGAAAGTTCTGCTCCCGTTTGTTATTTTTTTCTCTTTTCTCACCAGAGGGTGAGAAGGTTACCTGGAGGGATCTCGGGCGGAGGACAGCTGAGCGGGAGAGGAGTCTCTGGTCCCAGGTGCCGCCATTACGCGCTGGACGCCCGTGTTGCATGATTTCGGGCGGGCCAGTGGTTTTCCTTCCTCCTGCGCGATTCACCAATGCCGGCTTTATGAGGTTTCCGGCAAGTGAGGCGCACGCGTACTTCCGGCGGAAGAGGCGGGCCGGAAGTGGTAATGATGGGGCCTTCCTGAATTATTTGAACAAGCGCGCGTTATGGAGGTTCCTGCTGCCAATCTTGCAGATATGTCGACCTCCTCAGGGGCCCCCGCAGCAGCGCAGGCGGCAGAAGGCAGTTCTACAGCCGCAATAGCGTCCGCATCTTCAGCACCGGTTACACAGTCTGAGGGTGTGGTAAGTGGGAGATTTGGTTCTCCCTGTTAAGTAACCCAGTTTTTTTCACTGTTTAGGAATTTTAACTGAGGTTGTTCTATGTCTCCTTTTTCTCTCCTGTTTGTTTTCAGGCAGGAGTGGAGTCTAAATCTGGTGGATCTGGCAAATCCAGATCAAAAAAGTGCTGCCAGTGTTCTTGTAAATTACCTGCTGGCTATGCTAAGTCCCTATGTCAAACTTGTATTGATGCTGTAATAGCCTCTGAGTCCTCTTCTATCTTTAAAAATGTGATGCGGTCTGTTAAAAAGGATATGACAGTTGCATTTGACAGGTTCAGAGAATCTATTATCCCATCTATTCCCCCTGGGCCTATTTCAGTTCCCTCTAATCCATCAGGGTCTGTACCTTCTCCCAGTCCTCCTGATGTAGCCACTCCTGGTCCTTCTGGGGGTCTCCCGGAGGATACTTTCAATCCCAATGTTGGAGTGGAGGATGATGAGGAGGAGGATTTTGAGGGAAGAGAAAATATTTCTGATATGGAAGAGGGGGAGGCGGTAGGTTCGGAGGGAACATCTGAGGATGAGTTTAAAAGACCTGCTCGTTTTCTTTTTAGTACAGAGGAAACTGAGGAGCTACTTAAGGCAGTTTATGCGACAGAGCAGATTCCTGAGGTTCAAAAGGAACTTTCGGCTCAGGATCAGGTTTACTCTGGTCTGGCGCAGCAATCGGGTCGGGTTTTTCCGTTTCATCAATCCCTGAAAGATATTATTTCCTCTCAATGGAAGGAACCAGAGAGGCGTTTATTTATTCCAAAATCTGCTAAAAGGAAATATCCGTTTGCTCCGCCGGACATGGATAAATTCACTAAGTGTCCTAAAATTGATGCCTCCTTATCCAAATATTCAAAAAATGCTGATTTATCATTTGAGGATGCAGGGGTTTTAAAGGATGTTATGGATAAAAGGATTGAGGTGTTATTAACCCATTCAGGTTCCGTCATTTTCACGTGAGAAATGTTCACCTCCCATTCATTAGCCTATAACTTTATCACTACTTATCACAATGCACTGATCTATATCTTGTTTTTTCCGCCACCAATTAGGCTTTCTTTGGGGGGTACATTTTGCTAAGAGCCACTTTACTGTAAATGCATTTAAACAGGAAGAATACGAAAAAAATGGAAAAATTCATTATTTCTCAGTTTTCAGCCATTATAGTTTTAAAATAATACATGCCTCCATAATTAAAACTCACGTATTGTATTTGCCTATATGTCCCGGTTATTACACTGTTAAAATTATGTCCCTATCACAATGTATGGCGACAATATTTTATTTGGAAATAAAGGTGCATTTTTTCCATTTTGCATCTATCACTATTTACAAGTTTAAAATAAAAAAAAAATATAGAAATATTTCATCTTTACACTGATATTTAAAAAGTTTAGACCCTTAGGTAAATATTTACATGTTTTTTTTTTTTTTTTTATTGTAATGGATTTTTTTTTTTTTAATAGTAAACATTTTATTTGGGTACTTTTGGGAGGGTGGGAGGTAAACAATAGATTTATAATGTAAATGTGTTAATTCTTTTTTTTTTTTTTTTTTTTTTCTTTCAGGTGTAGTATTACTTTTGGCCACAAGATGGCGGCCATGAGTTTGTTTACATGACGTCACTCTAAGCGTAGCACGCGCTTAGAGTGACACATCGGGAAGGGAACGGCCAGAAGCTGTCGCTTTTTCAGCGGGGGAGAGGAATCAGTGATCGGGCTCCATAGCCCGATACATTGATTCCTTGGCTACCGAATCCGCGGCCGAGAATGTGCGTGCACGCGCACGATCGGGCGCGCGGTATCGCGCATGGTTCCTGGACGTAGAAACTACGTCCAGGAACCAAAATAGGATAAAGAAAGCATGGGAGTCGGCTTCCTTTGCTTTTGTTCTGGGGGTGGCGGCTACATGTATTTCTCGTAATTTGAAGGTCTGGATGGATAATTTACTGTCTCAATTTTCCAGGGGGTCTAGTGTTAATGATTATGTAAAATCCTTACCAGTGGTCTTGAAGTCTGTAGCCTTCTTAGCAGATGCAGCTGTAGAGATTATTCGTATCTCAGTCCGTACTACGGCTCTTATCAATGCAGCCAAAAGGGCTCTTTGGCTCAAAACATGGGAAGGCGACCTGACTTCTAAGTATAGATTATGTTCCGTACCCAATTTATTATTCGGGGATGAATTAGAGAATATATTGGCTAGATCTGCTGAAAGGGGCAAACAATTTCCCAGCAAATGCAAAAATTTAAGAAACAAGAGATTTGAGGGGTTCAAGAAACCTGAACAGGATCAGCCCCGGTCTCGTCGTCAGCAGAAAAAATGGTCCTTTCCTGCCGAGGGGGGTTTGCACTTGCAAAACCCGGTGTACCCAAAGAAAACAAATGACTTCTTGCCAGTGGGAGGGAGGCTTCTTTATTTTCATTATCAGTGGAGCCTATTAAATCCAAATCCTTTTATTTTCCAAATTATAAAAGAGGGGTATCGTCCTCAATTTTTTGTTCCTCCACCTCCCCGAGTTTTCATCAACAATCTCCTTCGGGATCTGATCAAGGCTCATGGTCTCCAGGGAGAAATATCCAAGTTAATTCAAAAGAATGTAATAATTCCAGTTCCGCAGAAGGAACAATTTCGGGGCTTCTATTCTCATGTTTTTCTGGTGACAAAAACCAGCAGGGATTTCAGATTCATTGTGAATCTGAAGTCCCTAAATCCTTATTTAGTGTACAAGAAGTTCAGAATGGAAAACATTTTTTCAGTAAAATCTCTTCTTCTAGGAAGAGAATTTTTTGTGCCAATAGACTTGCAGGATGCGTACCTGCATATACCGATTGCCCGCTCCCACCAAAAGTTTCTAAGGTTTACGGTCAAAACAGAGAACCAGATGGTCCACTATCAATTCCAGGCTCTTCCCTTCGGGATAGCTTCGGCTCCCCGTATTTTTACCAAAGTGCTAGCAGAGGTAATGAGGCTTTTGAGACACCAAGGGATCTCCATAGTTCCATATCTGGACCATCTCTTAATTTTTGCAAAGTCAGAGGAAGCTTTGATTGCTCACAGAGACCAGGTGATCCAGACCCCAACAGGATTAGGCTGGATCATAAATTTTCAGAAGTCAAGTTTAAATCCCACTCAATCTATTGTGTTCCTGGGCTACACAATCGATTCAATCAGGGGGAGATTTTTTCTTTCTTCTCCCAAAATAGAGAGGTTGCAGTCAGAGGTTCGTTCTCTACTTTTACTTCAGGAGGGGTCAATAAGGATGATCATGAGGGTGTTGGGTTTATTCACAGCCTCCCTTCCGGCAGTCACCTGGGCTCAGTTCCACAGTCGAGAAATGCAGAGATGGTTATTAACAGTGTGGGACAAGAATCAGGACTCTCTAGATCAAGAGGTAGAGATTCCTCCTCGGGTGAAACAGTCGTCATTGGTGGCTGAATCAGCTAAATCTTACCCAGGGCAGGTTGTGGAGACAGGAAGATCCGTTAAGAATACACACGGATGCCAGCGCCTGGGGCTGGGGGGCCACAGTCCTGGGGTACCACGCTCAGGGCAAATGGGACAAGAGAGTAGCCAGGTGTTCGTCCAATTTCAGAGGATTGCGGGCAGTGAAGGAGGCACTTTTGGCTTTCTCTCACCTAATTCTCGGCAAGCATGTACTAATTCTGTCCGACAATGTGTCGACAGACGCTTATATCAACAAGCAAGGGGGGACCAGATTGGTGAATCTGGCACTCCTTTCGGCGGAGATTTTTCTTTGGGCAGAGTTCAGTCTGCTCTCAATAGAGGCAATTCACGTAAAGGGTGCTTTAAATCTAGAGGCGGATTATTTGAGCCGCCACGAACTAGACCACACGGAATGGGAATTGAACCAGGAGGTGTTTTTGGAGTTGATAGGCAAATTGGGTTTTCCAGAAATCGACCTGTTTGCCGCGAAAATTCCTCAGTTTTTCTCCCTCCATCGGTGCCCGCATTCTCTGGGACTGGATGCTCTATCAGTCCCGTGGACATTCAATCTAGGATATGCTTTTCCGCCTCTAAAACTGATTCCTCGTGTGTTGGAAAAGTTACAGAGAGAAAAAGCAAATCTGATTCTCGTAGCTCCAGCGTGGCCAAAGAGGGTATGGTATGCCACACTGTTGAAATTGTCGGTACAACCTCCTTTGCCTCTACCAGTGAGACCCGACCTCTTGAGTCAGGGGCCTCTCTGGCATCCCAAGCCGGAGTTGTTCAAACTCTTGGCTTGGATCCTGAAAGGTTAATTTTGAGAAATAAGGGAGTCTCGGATAAAGTTATTGACACCTTACTTAAGTGTAGGAAACCTGTTACGCATAAAATTTATAGGAAAGTATGGAAGGTTTACCAATCCTGGTGTACAATCCGCAATAGATCACAGGCGGAGATGGGAACCATTTTAGATTTTTTTTCAGGATGGCCTGGAGATGAACTTAGCTTTGAAGCACGCTTAAGGTGCAGTGCTCTGCTTTATCAATCCTTTTAGATAAACCCTTAGCACAGGAGAGGTTGATCAAAGATTTTTTTTTTTTGTGCCGTTCAAAGGTCCACGCCGATCAGACAAAAGGTAGTTCCACAATGGGACTTATCCTTAGTTTTGAACATTTTGACAAAACCTCCTTTCGAACCTATCAAGGAGATTGATTTAAAGTTTTTGACAATTAAGGTTGCCTTTTTGGTGGCAATCACGTCGGCTAGGAGGTTAGGCGATTTGCAGGCCCTTTCAATTAAGGATCCTTTTTTGACTGTCTTTCCAGAAAAAATTATTCTCCGTCTCGATCCTAATTATCTACCTAAAGTTTCATCGGATTTTCATAGATCTCAAAGCATCGTTCTCCCTTCTTTTTGTGATAGCCCTTCTTGTGCTAAGGAAGCAGAGTTCCATTGCCTAGATGTGAGAAGGGCTGTGTTGAGTTATCTGGCGAGAACCAGGGACTTTAGGTCCTTGTCTCATTTATTTGTTTTATTTTCGGGGAAAAACAAGGGTAATCAGGCCTCGAAACAGACGATCGCTAGGTGGATATGTGAGGTTATTTCCCTATCCTACAAGATTTCAGACTCCACTCCACCACCCAGCATTAGGGCACACTCTACAAGATCCATTGCTACGTCTTGGGCAGAGAGAGCGGGGGCTACAGTTCAGCAAATTTGTCAGGCGGCTACTTGGGCAAGTCCGTCCACCTTCGTTAAACACTACAGGGTGGATGTCCTGTCTCAACAAGATTTGTCGTTTGGCAGGAAAGTGCTACAGGCTGTAGTCCCTCCCTAGGTGGGTATTACTTGTGTATCACTCCTAAGGACGTATCCCAGCTGAGGGTTAGAGAAAGCACCCTTTATACCTACCGGTAAGGGTGTTTCTTTCCCGCAGCTGGGATACGCTCCGCTACCCAACCTTACCTATTGCACTTTCCTGGTATCTTTGTCTTTTTTGTTGAAGGGTCACTAGGAGGTGCTTCGCTCCTCTCTTTCCTGGTGTTCGGTCTTTTTACTTTTATACACTGGGGATTAGGGAGGGCGGGAGCATTTTATACTTTTCTATTTGTGTTTCATCAGGTGACTGGGCGTCACCATACTCCTAAGGACGTATCCCAGCTGCGGGAAAGAAACACCCTTACCGGTAGGTATAAAGGGTGCTTTCAGATGTTTTTTGCACTATGACCTAAAAATATTACCTATTTTTTCAGTCTTAGGGCTGGTGCACACCAGTAGCGCTTAGCGCTTGTAAAAATGCTAGCGCTTTGAAAAGCACTTGGCTGATGTATTTGAATGGAATGGATCACATCATTATCCTAAACACGGGTCCTGCATCATTTTCTGAGGTGATTTAGCCCCAATGTTGAGTATAGGAAAGTGGAAATTCGCTTTAAAAAAATGCTAAAACAGAGCGATTATTCAAGCATTTTTTTAACAAAAGCTGTACACTTCCAGCTCTACTGTACAAAAAAATTGCTACACCAAAACGCTCCAAAAATCGCCATGCAGAACTAGAAAATCGCTAGGCACATGCCTAGAATTGCTTAGAAAAATAACTTCTAAAAACGCTGAGCGTTTGCAATTACGCTAGTGCTTTTAGGTGTGCACCATCCCTTAGATGCGTGCCTTGTTAAAGAATTGAGTCCAAGACATTGTGGTTGTTTGTTTAAAAAAAAAAAAGTACCCCGCGTATTTGTGTTTGGATAAAAATGTAAGGCCTCTTTCACGGTGGGACGTTGCGTTTGATGCGACGTTAAGGTCGCATAACGTGCCCATAATGCAACGCGTTGAAAGACTGTAACTTGGACGTTATAGTATGTTCTTTAGCCCTGCGTTTGGTGCGCCGTTTTTGTCGCACAGTGATGGAACGAAAATGGCGCATGCGTTACATAAAAAAAATTACATTATTTCAGCAATCTACAAAGCTCTGCTACAATGTAGCGGTTTAAATTCATCGTAAACACGCTGCATGCAGCATTTTGGGGGCGATTGCTCTGTGATTCTCGTTCTATTGAACAGGAATCACAAACGCAAATCGCGATCTCTGTAAAGCGCCCAATGGTGAACCAGCCCTAACATGGTTAATTTTCTATGATTCAATCAAATTCCTGACCTCAGTAACAAAAGGTTTACATGCAGTAATTTTACTGTGTACAAATATTTAGGTTTGGGTGATTTCTCAGTACACAAACAAATGCAAATGTATTTTCATTATCTAGTCTTAAAGGGGAACTGAAGTAAGAGGTACCGTATATACTCGCATATAAGCTGACCCAACTTTTCCATGAAAAACCAGGGAAAAATGATTGACCCCCATATAAGCCGGGGGTAGGAAATGCTGGCCGCGTGATCCCCCCCAGTGTGTCCCAGTATAGCTAGTCTAGTGCCCAGTAAGGGTAGGTAGTGCCCCAGTTTAGCCAGTATAGTGCCCAGTATAGCTAGTATAGTGCCCCAGTATAGCTAGTAAAGTGCCCAGTTTAGCTAGTATAGTGCCCCAGTATAGGTAGGTAGTGCCCCAGTATAGGTAGGTAGTGCCCAGTTTAGCCAGTATAGTGCCCAGTATAGGTAGATAGTGCCCCAGTATAGCTAGTAAAGTGCCCAGTTTAGCTAGTATAGTGCCCAGTTTAGGTAGGTAGTGCCCCGGTATAGCTAGTATAGTACCCAGTGTAGGTAGGTAGTGGCCAGTATAGTGCCCTGCTCGCCCCCCTCCCGCCGCTGCTGCTGCTATTACCTGCAGCGGCTTCCTCTTCCCCGGCGCTTCCTCTTCCCCGCTCTGCGCTCTCATGCCCCGTATTAAGAGATCACAGCAGCGCGCCCGGCGCTGCTGCTGTGACGATGCAGGGGGCAGGAAAGAGCGCGGCTCCCTGTAGCGGCGATCTGTATCGCCGTTACCAGGGGAACCGCTCTTTCCTGCCCCCTGCATCGTCACAGCAGCAGCGCCGGGCGCGCTGCTGTGATCTCTTCATACGGGCATGAGAGCGCAGAGCGGGGAAGAGGAAGCGCCGGGGAAGAGGAAGCCGCTGCAGGTAATAGCAGCGGCGGCGGGAGGGGGTAGCGCGGACCACGGACCACCAGGGAAGACTCGCATACAAGCCGACCCCTCAACTTTTGACCCCCTTTTTGGGGGTCAAAAATTCGGCTTGTATGCGAGTATATACGGTATATGGAGGCTGCCATATTTATTTTCTTTTAATCAATACCAGTTGCCTGGCAGCCATGCTGGTCTATTTCTCTGCAGTATCTGAATAACAACAGAAACAAGCATGCAGCTAGTCTTGTCAGATCTGACTTTAAAGTCTGAAACACCTAATCTGCTGCATGCTTGTTCAGGGGCTATGGCTAATAGTATTAGAGGCAGAGGATCAGCAAGGCTGCCAGGCAACTGGTATTGCTTAAAAGGAAATAAACATGGCAGCCTCCATATACCTCTCTCTTCAGTTCCCCTTTAATGCTGCAGAAATGCAGGGGTCTCAGGGCCTCCTGGCCGCAATAGCAGCATAGGGGGCGATATACAGGCTGGGAACGCGAACAATCACTCGCGTTCCCATGCCTGTCGGCCGGTGACGGCGAAACCGGAAGTCGTCGCCGGCGGGTCCTGGGACATCGGAGCGGAGCTGCGAGGGCACCGATCGTCTGCTGGGGGCTGAGGGAAGCCCCAGGTGAGTTCATCTCATTTTTTTTAGGTGACTTAAGGTTCGCTTTAACTACTCCTGCCTGTATTGTAGCTGCAGAGCTGGAGGCAGGCTGTGGCAGTGCAGGTGGGCGTGGCTAGAGTACTAGCAGACTTTGGGGGGGGGGGGGGGGGGAGAGATTGGGAGGTGGAGTGATCACCTGTTCAATGAATTTTGGCTGTGAGGCTGAATAATTAACTCAGAGACTACCTGGACCTGAACTCTTGCACAGGACAAGAAGGAAAGCATAGAGAAATGTACATTGTATGCTAGCCTCTCTAATCCCTCCCCCCTCATCTGTGATTAATCACAAGTTGTAATTTGATCTCTCAGCTGAGTTAGCTGGCTGCCATGGCAGATCAGCTAATTGGTTAACACAGGATGTTAACAGTATGTATGTTTCCATGAAAGCAGGAAGTGCTGCAGATTTATTGCAGGATTTGTATCAGCTGTAACAAAACATTTTTTGAAAGCGGAGTATGTTGTTGCTTATCTTTTAGAGCAGAGAGGAAATTCTGAGTTCAGGTCCTCTTTAAGAAAAAGTCTGACATGACAGGGTCTGTCTTTTATACTGGAGCTACTCTTTATGGTATTCATACACTGCAGATATTTTTAATAGTTTAGACCTTAGAGTCAATATAAACATTGAATCTATGGGGGGGGGGGGGGGAGAGAAGGATCATCGGTCAATGTATTTTTTTTTTCTTGTTGATCTAGTTCATGGGAGATGGAGTGGGCTGATGTACAGGGGGACCACAAGCAAGAGCAGCATGAGATCATAGCTCCATTGTGTAGTGATCAGTACAAAGTCTACAGCAGGGAGATGAATATTCGATCTATGAGAACTGACTTAATATCTAGTAGGGCAAAGTGCTAAATGATTGATATTGGAAAATATTGCTCAATATTGATCATATAGTATGTCAAAAATGTGTATGTCTAGCATTATTGAATTGGTGTTAAAAAAAACCAAATTAGGTTATAATAATGAAAATTTGAAAGGGTTCATAAGCTCTGAACTACCACATTGTATCTCAAATAAAACTTAAAGTAAATGGTAATTGATTTCTTAAAAAAACAAAAACACATACTTACCTAAGGAGAGGGAAGGCTCTGGTTACTATAGAGCCTTCCCTCTCCTGGTACCGTTGCAGCACTAGCTCCTCTGTAGCAGTATTCGATCAATTTGGTCAGATACTGCTGTCTCCGGCACCAAAGCGAGGCTTGCCTCTCCATACAAGTACCCTTTCTCATGGATGCGCAGTATGGAGCCGTCTGTCTTCAGAAGGACTCGGCTCCCACTGTCCCCCATGCTGAGAGATTCACACAGGGAAGCCAGCGCTGCACCAAGGGCACCGGGAGATGAGGGAAAGCTCTATAGGACCCAGAGCCTTCCCTCTCCTTAAGTATCTGGCTTTATTTTAGGAATCGATTCCCAATGACTTAGGCTCCCTGCACACTGCAAATCTGTTTTCCGATTCTGTTTCCAATTTTCAATTCCGATTTTCCCTGACTACATTCAACAGAAAAACGGGTTAAAAGCGCAGCATGCAGTAAAGATAAAAAATCGGAATCTTGTGCAGGGAGCCTAAGGATGGTAGCTGCCTTCAACTTCGATTGTACAGATGCTGACCAATTTTGCCACCACCTTATATTTACTTCACCATCTGCTGGTATTAAACATCTGTTGACCCTCATACCGCATGGAAGTGTGTACCAGGCTTTAGAGTATAATGGTACTGATGATGATTTATGTGTGCAAGGGAATATGCATGTCCTGTTAGAAGAAATGTATGTACTTTTTACACTGTGAAATTAAATGTCTTTTAACATCTGTAAAATGTGTTCCTGTGCCAGTGCACTGCACTGCAGGTCCGACTCCTCAGAACAAAAGCATCAACCTAAATAATCCGACTGGAAGGAGAGAGATCGACCGGCACAAGATCACTGGTCTGACCGCTGAGGGAAAGTGCTGCATATGCTGTGCCTCTGTACAACCAGATTCAATGTGTCAGCAAAGAAAAGACAGAATCCGGGCACCAGCTCAAAGTCCAAAATGTCACCTTTATTTCATCCTCACAATCAAGACAGGTTGCATAGATGTGTGGCCTGACAGCCTGTTTTGAAGAAAGATCTGCTTCTTCAGAGGCAAAAAAATACACATCAAGTACAGAACAAACTTCGCTTATGTAGTAATAAATGATTAGCAGTCTTACCGCTCTTGCAGACAACTTCCCCCAGCTGAACACACGCCAAAAGTAAGCACCACCCTGACCTGTCTAGTACATTATATTATAGTACATCTTGTATATTTTTTTGCCTCTGAAGAAGCAGATCTTTCTGCGAAAAGGCCACACATCTATGCAACCGCTATCTTGATTGTGAGGATAAAATAAAGGTGACATTTTGGACTTTGAGCTGGTGCCCGGATTCTGTCTTCTCCTTGCTGTTAACCTAAATAATCTATTGTCTGAGTGAAATTCCTACATAAAATCAGGGATTATTTCCAAAACTCCTGATAGCAACAAAATGGTGAGTGATACAAACAAAAAGGAGCCCTACCAAACCAACACACTACCTGCCCTCTTATGTATATTATCATTTTTCTGGGCTATAGTCATTTCAGAGAACTATAAACCTCCTAAATCTTCAGTATCTCACAAAAGTGAGTATACTGCTCACATGTATGTCTATGGCTAAAGGTCTTAGGGTCTCTGGCTAAAAGTATTAGAGGCAAAGGATCAGCAGGACAACCAGGCAACCGGTATTGCTTAAAAGGAAATAAATATGACAGTCTGCATATCCCTCTCATTACAGAAACATGGCAGCCTCCATATAATTCTCAATTCAGTTGTCCTTTACTTCTAAGCTGCATACATCTGCATAAAATCAACATTTGCATCAACTCAAAATTACTATTATTTCATCTGTGCTGTAATAGGTACATGGGCCTGAATGGAGAAGTCAGACCAGCAAGGGTACATTTGTGATAGATGGTTAGTACCCAGGTCAGTGTACCTTAGGGAAGGTGTTCAGTACCAAGGTCAATGTACCTTTGGCAGTGTTCTCACCAGAATTTTTTTTCCAGATGGGTGCCATGAAAAAATAGCCTGGTGGTGCGAGATGAAAGAATGCATGGCTGGCACTTCTCTGCTTACAGCAGAGGAGGTGGTGAGCAGATGACAGCCGAGTGTTTACCAAAACTAGCCACGTGGAGCACCCGGATAAATGAGCCTGGGGAGAACACTGCTTTGGGATGGGTGTTTCAGATGCAGCTGGATGGTACAGAGGGCATGGCAGGTGATCAGTACCCAAGGCAATGTATCTCTGGGATTGGTGACCAGTACCCAGACCAGAGCTTCGTGCATCAGGGATGGGTGGTTAGTCCCTGAGTCATCGTGCATCTGATAGGTGATTGATACTCGGGTCATTACACAGCTGATGAGTTGTCAGTATCCAAGGCATTGCACCTCTGGGGTAGTTGGTTAGTACCCAGGTCATTGTACAGTGCTACAGAAGATGGTGGGGCTATATAAATCAATAATAATGTTGTAATAGGCAGTTAGTCGGCTCGGAAATAGGCAATTCCAGTCGGGTCAGCTCTGCTGCACAGGCACAAGTCTTCTGCGCCTGCGCAGTAAAGCAAAAAATTCCAGGAAGCCCGCACACTCATAAGTACCAAGTCTTCTTTATTCTTATTATATTCTGTGTATTGCACAGTAGAGCGGACCCGACTGAGATCGGCTATGTCGAGAGCCGCAACAACGCCCCCTCTGGAACAGGGAAAGGTAAATATTGCACAGCCTGACAAATTATCGGCTGTGCATTCCGTGGGCCAGAACGAGACCACCGTGGGATGGAGGCTCGATAGGATCCAATACCTGCATTG
The DNA here is from genome assembly GCF_040937935.1 of Hyperolius riggenbachi. NCBI lineage: Eukaryota > Metazoa > Chordata > Amphibia > Anura > Hyperoliidae > Hyperolius > Hyperolius riggenbachi. Next base: position 127,409,685 of record NC_090649.1, on the reverse strand, counting down.
CATATGAAGGCACAGAGGACGCCGTCCGCGCTCTCTGTGCCGTTCCGTCGGGTCCCGACCCCACGGCCCGGGTCGGGCTCTCCTGCCTCCACAAACATGGCTGCATGAGCTGGCTGCGGCTGCACAGCTCTAGGGCCTACCCCCCCCGATCCACGCTACAGGACAGCCTGTAGCGTGGATCGGGGGGTAGGCCCTAGAGCTGCGCAGCCACGGCCAGCTCATGCGGCCATGTTTGTGGAGGCAGGAGAGCCTGACACGGGCCGTGGGGCTATTGAGCGTCGGGGACGGCGTCCTCTGTGCCTTCATATGCGATGCAGGTAGTTCACTTTTTTTTCGATTTGGCCTCGGAAGTCCTTTAACCACTTCGCAATCAGTCGTTTTCACTTTATGCATCCGAGCAATGTTCACCTCCCATTCATTAGCCTATAACTTTATCACTACTTATCACAGTGAACTGATCTATATCTTGTTTTTTCCGCCTCCAATTAGGCTTTCTTTGGGGGGTACATTTTGCTAAGAGCCACTTTACTGTAAATGCATATTAACAGGAAGAATAAGAAAAAAAACGGAAAAAAATAATTATTTCTCAGTTTTCGGCCATTATAGTTTTAAAATGATACATGCCTCCATAATTAAAACCCACGTATTGTATTTGCCTATTTGTCCCGGTTATTACACCATTTAAATTATGTCCCTATCACAATGTATGGCGACAATAATTTATTTGGAAATAAAAGTGCATTTTTTCCGTTTTGCATCCATCACTATTTACAAGCTTATGATTAAAAAAAAAATAGAAATATTTCATCTTTACATTGATATTTAAAAAGTTTAGACCCTCAGGTAAATATTTACGTGTTTTTTTTTTCTATTATAATGTTTTTTTGTTTTTTTTATTTAACATTTTATGTGGGTATTTTTTGGAGGGTGGGATGTAAATTGTCATTTTTAAATGTAAATATATGATTATTTTTATATTTTTACATTTAGGTGTAGTTTTACTTTTTGGCCACAAGATGGCAGCCATGAGTTTGTTTACGTGACTCACTCTAAGCGTAACATGTACGCTTAGAGGGACGTAGGAAGCAGAAAAAACGAAGCTTCTGAGAGAAGCTGTCGCTTTTTCTTGGGGGGAGAGGAATCAGTGATCGGGCACCATGGGAGCGCACATGGCCTCCTGGACGTAACTTTTACGTCCGGAAAGGTTAATTGGTTAAAGAGACTCTGTAACAACATTTTCAGCCTTATTTCTTTTATCCTATAAGTTCCTATGCCTGTTCTAATGTGGCCTGTCTTACTGCAGCCTTTCCTAGTTGCACAGTGGCTGTATTATCTCTGTTCTTCTTTCTTTTGTCAGCTTTGTCGGCTCAGGCTGGAATGTGCTGCTCTGCTTGTGATAGGAATAAGCTATGCACACCCTCTCCACGCCCCCTCCAGGCTCTGTATGAGTCACAGACTGAGCTTCTCTCAGCCTATCACATGCTGGTTAGCAGCCATGTCTTTTGTTTGTAAACACTGCCTAAAACTGGCAATTACAAGCCAGGATTGCAGCAGGGAGTGGCAGAAACAGCACAGAGGGGCCCAGGAGAACATAATGAATAGAATGTTATGCTTTTTATTGTAAGAATTTTAGGAGTACAGATTCTCTTTAAGAGATAGAACAAAAGGTGAAGAGAAGCTGTGCATGAGATGGTAAAATGGTGGTCAGTTGCTAAGGAGTATTAGCATCTCACTGACCATTCCTGGTAGTGAGAACCCAAGGAACTAAATCTGAGACAAAGATGGGACAAGGTCCTCCAGCACCCAAGGCTGAGACACAGAGCCGGGACAAGGTCCTCCAGCACCCAAGGCTGAGACACCAAAGTGCGCCCCTCCATCCCTCCACCCCAGCCGTCACACACTGATTGCTATTAGACTAAGAGGACCCCAGGGCCCCCAACACCTTAATCTCTAGTTATCTGGCTTGTAGTCACTGCCATGTATCCCCTTTTCTTATTTCTCCCTGCTTCAAACACAATTAGGAATGACAGCTGAATGAATTGTGCGCCCCCTCCTACACTGCGCCCTGAGGCTGGAGCCTCTCCAGCCTATGCTTCGGCCCAGCCCTGCTGAGACATCAAAGTGGGTCCCTTCATCTCTCCCACCCCAGCCGTCACACACTGATTGATGTTAGAATAAGATTTGCCCCAGGGCCCCAAACTAGTGATGGGAATTCCGGCTCTTCTTGGAGAATCGGCTCTTCTGAATCGGCTCCCATTAAAGAGCCGGCTCTTACGGCTCTCAATCGGCTCTTCATTAAATATCACTAGACGCCACTTAGAATCGGAGTAAAAGCCCCGCCCCGTCTCCATGACAACTCCAGACTGCTTCTCTCGCTCGGGCAATCCCTCCTGCTACTGCTCTGCCCCATACACTCCTATAAGCTGCACGAGGAGGACTACATCTCCCAGCATGCCTCAGCGCCCTTTATTACACAGCAAATCAGAGCTGTGTGGGGCGGCTGAGGCATCGGCTCTTTCAAAACTGAGAGCCGGCTCTTGTCGTTCACAGCAAAGAGCCGGCTCTTAGAGCCGGCTCGTTCGCGAACGACCCATCACTACCCCAAACACCTTAATCTCTAGTTATCTGGCTTGCAGTCACTGCCATGTATCCCCTTTTCTTATTTCTAGGGGAGTGATAGCTGAGTGAGTTGTGCGCCCCCTCCTACACTGCGCCCTGAGGCTGGAGCCTCTCTCGCCTCTGCTTTTTTCTGAGATGCATAGCCAGTACCCACTGCATTTTACCTCTGGTATAAGTACTCTTTACCTGACACTGATCACTTGTTCTTATGATGAGCTGTGAGTACCCAAAGCATTGTATCTTTGAGATATGTAGCCACTGCCCACAGCATTGTAGCTCATCAGTGTGTGGTCAGTATCCAGTGAACTGAACCTCAGGGATAGATACCCAGGTCATCATACTGCTGTAATAGGTAATGAGCAGAGATGCTAAATGATAGGCTAATAATTCAGGGTATTAGCATCTCATTGACCATTCCAAATAGTGACTACCTAATGGCTTTGTACCTCTATCATTGCACAGCTGTGATGAGTAAATAGTAGCCAAGGCATGGTATTCCAGGCTCTGGGATATGTAGCCGCTGCCCAGAGCGTTGTAGAGAATAATATGATATAAATAATGTCTGTTCCTTCAGCCAGATGCTGTACTAGGCTCCAGCAGCCACAAGATCTCACCCATATGCCATTGCCTACACCCGGGCTCCTCACGGCTATTCTTCACAATGACTGGAGGAATGCAGACGCTAGCCCCGCCCTCAGCCCTTTGATTGGTCGGCGGAGACAAGAGGCCGCGTCTGACAATCGCCCCGTTGCTTCAGCGGCAGCTTTCTATTGGCAGTATGCTACGGTGACGTTCCGGCAGCTGTTTTCCGGTTCCGGTTGGGTACGGCCCGGTTCGGTTCGGCTGCGGATGGCAGAGTCCGGGCTGACGGGTGGAGAAGACCGGAACCGGAACCAGCACCGGGTGAGATTTTGTATGTGTACTCCTGCAAGGTAGACTCGCTAGCTGCACACATGTGGACGCTGCAGTGTGCTGGATGGGTGACTGCCAAGGTGTTCCTCACATATGTAGCCGGTGACACGGGAATACCTGCTCTCCGGGTGGCATGTTCTCAGAGTATGTGATACGATTAGAGCAGAGAACCTGATCATCTTTATTATCCTTCCCTGATGCTAATCACTCCACAGCCCCTGACCACTTGTCATCCCCTTGATCACCGGTCTCCCCTCCCTGAGTTTCTACTGTCAGTGTCTTACCTGAATCCACCCCACCACAAGACCTGTCACCACATCCCTGAGCCGATCGCCCGTCACCGCATCCCTGGGCCGATCGCCCGTCACCGCATCCCTGGGCCGATCGCCCGTCACCGCATCCCTGGGCCGATCGCCCGTCACCACATCCCTGAGCCGATCACCTGTCACCGCATCCCTGAGCCAATCACCTGTCACCACATATCTGAGCCGATCACCCGTCACCGCATCCCTGAGCCGATCGCCCGTCACTGCATCCCTGGGCCGATCGCCCGTCACCGCTTCCCTGAGCCGATCGCCCGTCACCGCATCCCTGAGCCGATCGAGTGTCACCGCATCCCTGAGCTGATCGCCTGTCACCGCATCCCTGAGCCGATCAAGTGTCACCACATCCCTGAACCGATCACCTGTCACCACATCCCTGAGCCGATCGCCGTCACCGCATCCCTGAGCCGATCGCCGTCACCCAATCCCTGAGCCGATCGCCGTCACCGCATCCCTGAGCCGATCGCCGTCACCGCATCCCTGAGCCGATCGCCGTCACTGCATCCCTGAGCCGATCACCTGTCACCGCATCCCTGAGCCGATCAAGTGTCACCACATCCCTGAACCGATCACCTGTCACCACATCCCTGAGCCGATCGCCGTCACCACATATCTGAGCCGATCGCCTGTCACCACATCCCTGAGCCGATCGCCTGTCACCACATCCCTGAGCCGATCGCCGTCACTACATATCTGAGCCGATCGCCGTCACCACATATCTGAGCCGATCGCCGTCACCACATCCCTGAGCCGATCGCCGTCACCGCATCCCTGAGCCGATCGCCGTCACCACATCCCTGAGCCGATCGAGTGTCACCGCATCCCTGAACCGATCACCTGTCAACACATCCCTGAACCGATCGCCGTCACCGCATCCCTGAGCTGATCACCTGTCACCGCATCCCTGAGCCGATCACCTGTCACCTCATCCCTGAGCCGATCACCTGTCACCACATCCCTGAGCCGATCGCCGTCACCACATATCTGAGCCGATCGCCGTCACCGCATCCCTGAGCCGATCGCCTGTCACCACATCCCTGAGCCGATCGCCGTCACCACATATCTGAGCCGATCGCCGCCACCACATATCTGAGCCGATCGCCGTCACCACATATCTGAGCCGATCGCCGTCACCACATCCCTGAGCCGATCACCCGTCACCGCATCCCTGAGCCGATCGCCCGCCACCGCATCCCTGAGCCGATCGCCCATCACCGCATCCCTGAGCCGATCGCCCATCACCGCATCCCTGAGCCGATCACCCGTCACCGCATCCCTGAGCCGATCGCCCGCCACCGCATCCCTGAGCCGATCGCCCATCACCGCATCCCTGAGCCGATCGCCCATCACCGCATCCCTGAGCCGATCACCCGTCACCGCATCCCTGAGCCGATCGCCCGCCACCGCATCCCTGAGCCGATCGCCCATCACCGCATCACTGAGCCGATCGCCCATCACCGCATCCCTGAGCCGATCACCCGTCACCGCATCCCTGAGCCGATCGCCCGCCACCGCATCCCTGAGCCGATCGCCCGTCACCGCATCCCTGAGCCGATCGCCGTCACCACATCCCTGAGCCGATCGGCGTCACCACATATCTGAGCCGATCGGCGTCACCACATATCTGAGCCGATCGCCCATCACCGCATCCCTGGGCCGATCGCCCGTCACCGCATCCCTGGGCCGATCGAGTGTCACCACATCTCTGAACCGATCACCTGTCACCACATCCCTGAGCCGATCGCCGGCGTCACCGCATATCTGAGCCGATCGCCGTCACCGCATCCCTGAGCCGATCAGCTGTCACCACATCCCTGAGCCGATCGCCGTCACCACATATCTGAGCCGATCGCCGTCACCACATATCTGAGCCGATCGCCGTCACCACATATCTGAGCCGATCGCCCGTCACCGCATCCCTGGGCCGATCGCCCGTCACCGCATCCCTGGGCCGATCGCCCGTCACCGCATCCCTGAGCCGATCGCCGTCACCGCATCCCTGAGCGGATCGTCTGTCACCGCATCCCTGAGCGGATCGCCTGTCACCGCATCCCTGAGCCGATCGAGTGTCACCACATCCCTGAACCGATCACCTGTCACCACATCCCTGAGCCGATCGCCGGCGTCACCGCATATCTCTGCCGATCGCCGGCACCGCATCCCTGAGCCGATCGCCTGTCACCACATCCCTGAGCCGATCGCCGTCACCACATATCTGAGCCAATCGCCGTCACCACATATCTGAGCCGATCGCCCGTCACCGCATCCCTGGGCCAATCGCCCGTCACCGCATCCCTGGGCCGATCGCCCGTCACCGCATCCCTGGGCCGATCGCCCGTCACCGCATCCCTGAGCCGATCGCCCGTCACCGCATCCCTGAGCCGATCGCCCGTCACCGCATCCCTGAGCCGATCGCCCGTCACCGCATCCCTGAGCCGATCGCCGTCACCGCATCCCTGAGCCGATCGAGTGTCACCGCATCCCTGAGCCGATCGAGTGTCACCGCATCCCTGAGCCGATCGAGTGTCACCGCATCCCTGAGCCGATCGAGTGTCACCGCATCCCTGAGCCAATCACCTGTCACCGCATCCCTGAGCGGATCGCCTGTCACCGCATCCCTGAGCCGATCGAGTGTCACTGCATCCCTGAGCCAATCACCTGTCAACGCATCCCTGAGCGGATCGCCTGTCACCGCATCCCTGAGCCGATCGAGTGTCACCGCATTCCTGAGCCAATCACCTGTCACCACATCCCTGAGCTGATCGCCGTCACCACATATCTGAGCCGATCGCCGTCACCACATATCTGAGCCGATCGCCATCACCGCATCCCTGAGCCGATCGCCTGTCACCACATATCTGAGCCGATCGCCGTCACCACATATCTGAGCCGATCACCGTCACCACATATCTGAGCCGATCGCCGTCACCACATATCTGAGCCGATCGCCTGTCACCACATATCTGAGCCGATCGCCGTCACCACATATCTGAGCCGATCGCCGTCACTACATATCTGAGCCGATCGCCGTCACCACATATCTGAGCCGATCGCCGTCACCACATATCTGAGCCGATCGCCGTCACCACATATCTGAGCCGATCGCCGTCACCACATATCTGAGCCGATCGCCGTCACCACATATCTGAGCCGATCGCCGTCACCACATATCTGAGCCGATCGCCGTCACCACATATCTGAGCCGATCGCCTATCACCGCATCCCTGAGCCGATCGCCTATCACCGCATCCCTGAGCCGATCGCCTATCACCGCATCCCTGAGCCGATCGCCTGTCACCGCATCCCTGAGCCGATCGCCTGTCACCGCATCCCTGAGCCGATCGCCTGTCACCGCATCCCTGAGCCGATCGCCTATCACCGCATCCCTGAGCCGATCGCCTGTCACTGCATCCCTGAGCCGATCGCCTATCGCCGCATCCCTGAGTTCCTACAGTCAGTGTCTTACCTGAATCCACCCCACCACAAGACCTGTCACCACATCCCTGAGTCGATCGCCTGTCAGCACATTCTTGAGCTGATCGCCTGTCACCACATCCCTGAGCCGATCGCCTGTCACCACATCCCTGAGCCGATCGCCTGTTACCACATCCCTGAGCCGATCGCCTGTCACCACATCCCTGAGCTGATCGCCTGTCACCACATCCCTGAGCTGATCGCCTGTCACCACATCCCTGAGCTGATCGCCTGTCACCACATCCCTGAGCTGATCGCCTGTCACCACATCCCTGAGCCGATCGCCTGTCACCACATCCCTGAGCTGATCGCCTGTCACCACATCCCTGAGCCGATCATCTCACACGGTTCCTGAACCAGGTTATCTGTCACTCTTTACCTGACACTGGTCACTTGTTCTTATCAGTTTCTGACACTGATGTAATTTTCCTATCACTCATGGACTCTTCCTGAGAGTGTCACCCTGTGCACCTGTGACCCCTGCCTGATACTAACCACCTGGCACTCTCTTTTTGACAGTGTTCACCTATCACTTGTCCTTGACAGTGTATATGTTACCCTTTTTTTCTGACATTGATCATCTGGCACTCTATCCCTGATCACCTATCACACTCTCCTTGACCGTAATCATCTGTTACCGTATATGACTTTGATCCCTAATATCATTGTTATCTGGCACCCTCTTCATGACACTGAATCTTTATTACCCGGTCCAAGATTATTATTTTGTTACCTCCCTGACTAACTAGAGATGATGAATCAACTAGAAGCTAATCTTCCAAGCTTGCATGGGAAGAGCATGTTGTATGGAACTGAGACAAACAAATGCTGTAGCTGCAGGGTTTGTTTGGCTAAATTCCAACTTATGGTTATTTGCCTGCAAACTCAGAAGATCTGTATCTCATGGATCATCTGGGTAAACATCACCTAGACACTGATCAACTGTCATCTCCCTGACCACCTAACGTGCCACCCCCCTATCCCACCTCCTTTTCCAACAGGTATCTACTGTTACCCTATGCCTGACTGATCATTATTGCCTCTTCTCTTATATTGCTCTCATATGACACACTTGACCTCGGTCCTCTATTACCCTGCCTTTAAACATAATTATCTTTGTCAACTGTTTATGTTAAACTCCTTCCCTGATCATTTCTGTCACAGACTTTCTTAAGCTGATAATGGAGGTCTATTTCCTGATTGTGCTAGTGTCTTGTGTCACAGACTCCACACTGATCTCCATAGGCCCATACACACAGCATACAAATGTCTGTAGCTGCAAAGTAGCGACAACAGGCAAGCGACAATTTAGGATTTTAAAGCAGCGACAGTTCGCAGAAGGGGTAAAGACTCGGCGGAAGCTGTCTGCTAGCCAGAGCCAACAACCGGATGTTGCGTAGACGTCTGTTGCTAGCAAGTCTACTGTCTGTAGAAGACTTCTATACACATGTGAGGACAATGACAGACAGTTTGCGCGACAGAAATCACAAGCGATTCACCAGTTCAATCGCTCAAACATGGCTGTTTCAGCAGACAGTCTGTTGACAGTCTTTGTCTCTTGTCACTTCCACACGAACGAACCGTCGCTCAAAACGTGTCTGTACAGACATTTGTATGCCGTGTGTATGGGGCTTATCACAGACTCTTGGATGTTGGTAACAGACAGTGCCAGTGGTGTTTTGTAACACTAATATCTATCTCAGACATGCTGTTTATTTAGCATGTCACACATTCCACGGTTGTGCTAGTACTTTTTTTTTATTATCACAGGCTCTCCATCACTGATATCCTCTGTCACAGATTTCCCAATGTTGATAATATTTCATACTCCCAGACAGAGTCCTGTATCAAGGAACCTGCAACACTAATCATCTCTGTCACAGACTCCTTGACAAGGATCATTCTTCCTGACATCATTCCCAGCTTTATTCTGACACCAATAATCTTCAGTCACATACGTAAATGTCGGTAATGATTTTCTGTAAGTGGCCGTGACTCACAGAGCTACTTTGACAGCAGAGTAGAACAACCTCACTGAGACTTGTTGATGAGTCCTGCATCCATATATAAATGTTTTGAAATGTACACAAATACCTCTTTGTCTAGTGTATCCTGCTTGCTGGCTTTACAACTAATTCCTGGTCAGTGTTTTATATCATTTTCTTCTCTATCTCTTTTTAGCAATACTTTTAATCTTTCTGTTACGCATACCGTTTATGATACTATTCATCTTTATTATATTCCTTGGCACTGATTATTTGCACTTATAAAAATCCATTTAAAAAGGGAATTAGAACTTTTTTTTTTTTAATATTAGTTGTGCCCCTATGGGGGAATTTACCCTTAGTTTTTGACTCTGGGTCTGGGCACACCTTGGCATTAAAGGGAACTTGAAGAGAAAAAAATACAAAAGCTGTCATCTTCATTTTATTATAAACAATGCCAGTTGCCTGGCTCTCGTAGGGCTTGTGCACACTAGAGCGGTTCTGGAGCGTTTTTTTAAAAACACTTGCAGGGGGAAAACCGCTTGGCTAATGAAAGTGAATGGGATGGTGCACACCAGAGCGGTTCATTTTTTCCACAAACGCAAACTCGGGGCTGCAGCATTTTTTTAGATTTCTGAGGCATTTCTGCCTCAATGTTAAAGTATAGGAAAGTGGCAAACTCAGTAAGGGCCCGTTCAGACTGCAAAACGCGGACGGCCACGCATGCAGAACGCAACGCGTACGAACGCACGCCATCCGCGTTCGTATGCGTTGCGAGGCTGATCCCATCACTGAAAAGTGAATGGGACAGCCGCGCGTTTTTGTAAAATCTGCGTGCAGCATGCGTTCCCGGACCGCACAGGTCCGGAACGCATGCTGTGTGAACATCAGACATTGCACTCTATGCAATGTCTGATGTCGTGCGTGTCGGCCACCTGCACGCGTTTCCAAAACGCGGCTGTAAACGCGTGCAGTGTGAAAGGGCCCTAACAGCTTTACTGTAACAATATTTGAAATCTGCTACAAAAAAAAACGCTTGGCATGTTTAGATTATTATAGAAAACCTCCCTAAACATGCCTAGAATCACTCTGAAATCTGCTTCAAAAACCTCTAACGTTTTGCAGATCTGCTAAAAGGTTTTTGGTGTTCACTGGGCTGTACAGTTGGTTTTGAGTCACACACCTGCAGCAAGCATGTATCCAGTGGATTCATTCCAGAGTCAAAAGCATCTGATCTGCATGCTCATTCTGGGCCAGTGACTTAACATATCAGAGGCAGAGAATCAGTGCAGAAGTCAGGCAATTGGCATTGTTTAGAAAGGATGATGGCAGCTCCCGTATTCCTCTCACTTCAAGTGGTTTAAAGGTTCAGTAATCAGGATTGTAATACAAACATGTGTAACTCTTCTTAATTATATAAAGTAAACGTTGCAGTGTGGTGCCCATACACTCGTCAGATTGGCAGCAGATAGATAAGAAATGCATCTGATGATCTATCTGATGCGTTTTTAGAACATTTTTTACCAGGATAGAATTCCAATAGATTTCAGTTTGAAATCTATTGAAATTCGATCTGATGGCATTTTTTTGCCATCAGATTTCCATTAAGGCCAATGCAAACTGATAAGCAATCTCATCAGATCGACCTAAATTTTCCACCCTGCCAGTTCGATGGAAATCCATCGAAATCGATCGAAATCGGCCATCGATCGGTCGATTGGCCAACCGATTTGCAATCGATCTATCGATCGATCGATCGGGATCGATCGGTCGGCCAGAAAATCGGCTGAGTGTATGGGCCCCTTAAGTACTGTAGTCTAGGGCCAATTTTAGGGGGAGCCAATTAACTTATCCGTATGTTTTTGGAATGTGGGAAGAAACCGGAGTGCCCGGAGGAAACCCACGCAGACACGGAGAGAACATACAAACTCTTTGCAGATAGTGCCCTGACTGGGATATTACATGGCTTGCTGGATTTATGAAACTTTTCATATGTGAATATCAGATGTTGTTAGCTTAGACTGAACAGCAGTCTGTGAACTGTCCAGTCTCCTCCCTCATCCCATCATCACTCATGTGAGGTAGTCAGGGAGGAGTCAAGGGAACATCAGCTGATCACCTGACTCTTCCCATTTCCTCTGTGGTGAAGTGATGGTGCTTGTCTACTCTCGGGGACCCAGCAGGAAACCTCATAGGGAAATTCCAGTAACATGATTGGGTGCACAGCACCACCTCAAACTGCTATGGTAAGTTTCAGATAGGTTGTAGTAAACTACGCCCACATTATTAGGCCAATCACAGCGCTTCATGCTGTAGAGAGTGCTGTGACTGGAGAACTGTTCCCTGTGGTTTGATGCTGGGCCCCCTAAACCAGACTAGCGCCGATGTGGTCAGCACTATAGTTTATAATCTGCAGTGAGCTTATCTTTCTATTTCCTCTTGCTTGAATTCCCCATATTTTTGTCTATAGAATCTCCTAGACCTAGGGCATGTAAAAGTGTTGCTGGCTTCTTAGTGCAAGGTTTCCCACCATCCTCAAGTCCCATCAACAGTGCTCGTTTTACTGAGTAATCACCACCTTTAGCTGCAGGGGGTCACAATTTCTTACTCTTCTTTCCTCCAATACAAGTCTCCCAATCTAGAGCCTCCCCAACAGCCTGCAAAGACTGCCATATAGAGAGGAGAGCAGAGAAGCATGACCTGGGCAGGCCCCATACGAGGCCTCAAGTACTAACAAAGAGACTGGGACAACCATTGGCATTTAAAAGGCCACAGCTTTATTAGTACTTTATAATTCATAACAAAACATTTGCATAATACTTTCCATCTAAAATGATATCATAAGAGTCCATGACAATGCTTCTTTTATTATTTAGAGATAACAATAACCACCATACCAGCCACCAGCCGCAGTTTTTCTAGCTCGGTGGGTACACCAACTGCTCATAAGCCAGGACGCAAGTCCCGCCACAGCTATAAACAGTCCGGTTGGCATTGCCACGGACCCGCCGTCCTTGCTGTGACACCCTGTTTGCGGCAGTCGAACAAACCTTACAGACCCTTGGGTGGGTGGGTGTAGCTCCGGCGTTCAAAAAGAGGAAGCTCCCCTGCTGCCCCTGCTTTTTAAATTTACCTGGCTGCCCTGCCCCCGCTTCCTGGCCCATCTTTACCTGCCCAGCCTATCGGCTCCCACCCCCAGGCCTCTATTCTCCGCCCATGTCATGCCCCCCATCGCTTAGCAACGGCTGCTCTGGGGGATTCTTGGTACCAACTTGTCATGTGGGGGGTGGTCCCTCTCCTCCTTCACATCTTGCTGTCCTGGACGGTACCTTCTGAAGATGCAAGGACAAGGGATCTGCCAGAGTGAAAGGCAGGTGGGGGAATAGGGACTGCAGTGTGCACCAATGCGGGTACCTAGAATGACACCTTTTTCCCAGTACTGTTATACATTGGAGGAGGAGGGATGCCATGGCTATACATCATGGAGAGACTGACAATACTTTTTTTTTTAAGGGGGGGGGGGGGCTGACATGGTCATTACTATGGGACAAGGTCCTCCTGCACCCAGGGCTTGTTTTCATGTAGCCACACTTGTGTGTATGGGTGGCGATGGGAATAATGGTGGCCTCAATTTCATGGGGTTGAGGCCATACTCGCTATAGTTACTAGTTCACCACTGGCAGATGAGCCCCTGACCATGCGGATTCCCATGCGTTGTGTGTCAGGGGGTGGTGGCATGGGAGGGTCTTCATGATTTTTACTTGTCTGCATACTAAGCATTTGAGTGAACTCTACTTGCCTAATCGCCATGCTCCCCTCCAGTGACTGACTAAGCATTACCTTGTACTCATACTGTGCTGCATGATCTGGTTTGCATGTATTACTGTATTGTCTTATTGCTGTATGTCACCCCTAAATATCTGTAACTTTAATATCCAGCGCTGTGTAATATGTTGGCGCTTTATAAATACAATAAATAAATTAATTAATTAAATACTTGTGCCTTTACTTCAAGAAAACAATATCAGTTAACAGTGACATTAAATATTGTAATGTGGAAGGTGTTTGAAACCTCTGTTGGGTTTCTTTATTGACATCAACATTTTCATCTGGGTAAATATGCTTTATTGGCCTATAGTGAAATCTGTCCAGCAGGGAAAGACACATCAAGAAATAACAGCATTTTCCTGCTGTTCTTCTTTACCTATTCCTAGGAACCCCTGGTTTTTATGGAGCTCCCTGTGTCAGAAGGTGAGGGGGTCAAAGATTGTAGTAAAACCTCAAAAGACACTTTAACCCATTTCTGTACTGTCCAGAATGAATATAATTTTAATTAACATTGGGCTGCTTATACATTGTTAGGCCTAGTGCACACCAGAGTGGTTCTGCTGCGTTTTGCGATCCGCTTGCAGCTGCGGATACGCTTGGGTAATGTATTTTAATGGGCTAGTGCACACCAGAGCGGGAGGCGTTTTGCAGAAACGCATACTCCCGGGCTGCTGCAGATTTTGGATTGCGGATGCGTTTCTGCCTCAATGTTAAGTATAGGAAAAAAGCAAACCGCTCTGAAAAATGGCACTTCAGAGCGGTTTGCCAGGCGTTTTTTTGTTACAGTAGCTGTTCAGTAACAGCTTTACTGTAACAATACATGAAACTACTACACCAAAAACGCTTCACAAAACCGCAAAATTCTAGCTGAAACGCTACAGAAAAAGAAGAAAAAGCGTTTCAAAATCTGCTAGCATTTTGCGGATCTGCTAGCGGTTTTTGGTGTGCACCAGGCCTTATTGCTGTCTGTGGACCTTTGCCTTACTTCCTCTGCCAGTTACACTTAGGGCTTTGCTGTGAATCTTGGCTGTTAGCAGAACAGACAATGTGAGAAATCTCTTAAATAGAAAGTCACCAATAAACCTCTTTACCAGCCTACAAGACAAGGGCCCAATATGCAATTCACTTTTTCACCAGAGTTTTCACCTAGGTGATATTTTTTATTTTCAATAAAATGCCTTTTAAGCCACCAGCAAGCAAGAAAATACTCAGAATAATTTTGATAATACTTTTGCACTTACTTCTCAGTACTTTTTCAGTTGAAAAGTGCTGGAAAATGATTTAAAATAGAAGATGAAAAATTATCTCGTAGGAGAAAACATAGGAGAAAACTGGAAATGCATATGGGCCAAAGACTCAGCCTGTGTTCCAAGGATTTCTCCCCATCTCCTGAATTCTTTGGAAATGCTCAGATTTGAGCTTAAGGCTGGTTTCACAGTGGGACGTTACAGGCGCACGTTAGAGCAGCCTGTAACGCAGCCCACCGCATAGCAATGAAAAATCAATGGGCTGTTCACAGTGCCCACGTTGCGTTACTCAGTAACGCTGCACCATAACAGAATGTACTGCATGCAGTACTTTATAAGCGGCAGAGCCGCGTTAGACTGCTTGCACATGCGCTGTAATGTTGGGGAGGAGCGGAGAGCGGCCAAGCACATGGCTAATTAATATTCACTGCACTCAGTGACGTGCAGTGTTTACTTCCTGGAGCGGCCGCTCTGTGCGGCGATTGGCCGGGCGGGACCACGTGATGCCGCATGCGTCCAAGAGTGCGCATCACGGCATCACGGAAGCCAGAGTGAGCTGCACAACGCGGCTCACTCTGACGTCCACATTAGAGAGCACCAGGCGTTGCGGTAGGGGCACGTTATGCGACCATAACGTCCCCTAAAACGCAACGTCCTGGTGTGAAACCAGCCTAATGGACAACTGAAGTTAGAGGTATATGGAGGCTGCCATATTTATTTCCTTTTAAACAATGCCAGTTGCCTGGCCATTTTACTGATCCTCTGCCTCTAATCCTTACAGCCATAGACCATGAACAAGGATATGCAGATCAGGTGTTTTTGACATTCTTGTCAGATCTGACTGGATTAGCTGCATGCTTGTTTCTGGTGTTATTCAGACACTTCTGCAGCCTAATAGACAGGGCTGCCAGGCAAGTGGTATCGCTTAAAAGGAAATACATATGGCAGCCTCCATATACATCTCACTTCAGATGTCCCTTAAATCGGAATATAACCCTGCATTTCAACTTTGCTCTAAAACATTATTTACAGTATATTATATGCAACCAGCATTTGGAAGGGTTACACAAAGCTTTAAAGTTCCTGGACAGAACTGCAGATGCATCCGAAGCTGACATAGATACATTTTGTTTACATAAATGTATCTAAGTGTGGCATGTGACTCACTCTCCCTGACTGTGCAGGAGCTGGAGGACAGCGAAAGAGTGTGTAACATTTATCACTTGTTACATTCTATTTAGTTAAATGTATCCATCTGAACTTCTGCATATCTCTCCACGGAACTTTAAACCTCTGTGTTTAACCCTTCCAATGCTGGTCTAGTAAAAAAAAATGCTGATTGCGTATAATATGCTGTAAATAATGTTTTAGAGCAAAGTTAAAATTCAGGGTTATATTCCGCTTTAATAGTCATGTGCTTTTATAATTTTCCTGCACAGAAGCCCCTTCAATTAGGTCCACGGCAAAGCGGATCCGAGATGAAAAACTTACTATAACAAGTAACTTGTCTATATATCTTATCTAAAGTTTAGATAGTTTACACAGCATATCTAGCTGCAAAAGTTTATGATTATTTATTCCTGTGATACAATGAGGGTAACCATGTTCTGTTTGTCACATTGTCAGAGGCTAAGGGCTGAAGATGCTATCAGCTTGCCTGTATGTAAATTCAGTCCCCTCTCCTCCTCCCACCTCCGCTCTGCCTCTGAAATCAATGGCTAGTAACACCTCCCCCTCCTCCTGCCCAGACTAAGCTCCTGTAAGCCCTTGCTACTGTCTGAAAATGCCAAGGCACTCTGAAAAGCTGTGGGTGAGGCTTGTTTAATTTATAGGGAATTAAAGTATTAAAACAAAAACAAAAAAGTATTTGGCTTGAGGAATGCCCTATAAACTATATGAAAGGAACACAATTATGCAATGAGTAAACGTTGATCTCGGATCCACTTTAAGAGAACGTTCTTGACAACGTACCTATTTCAGGTATAATTCTTTTCAGGGTGATCTACAAATGACTTGCAGATTTGGAACAGCCTCATAGTTTTTGTCTACATTTATTTTTAGATGTAGATGAGCTGTTTTTAACTTATGTGCGCTTTCTATGTGAAAGCCTGCTGAGAGAAGCCCAGCGTGAGCTAGCAGTAATATCATTTATATAAAGCCTTTAGTCAGGCTAAAAAGTGCTGGAATCTACTTATTTCACTGCCATTTGGTTTTAGGTGTGGCCTGCCCAGGATTTATTTGTTTCTAATGGCATCAGTATAGATTGAATTACATCCAGTAATCTCCAGGAAATGGTTTTATATAGCAGTCTACTTTGTCTTCTGAGCTTACAGTGCATTCTGTGTATTTGCAGATCACATGCAAAATGTCAGGTTTGCATTTTGATGTAATCCCAGATAATGCCTCAGCTAATATAATGCCAAACTGACCTCCAGGGCTCTGCATATAAAACATCATTCCCTTTAGAATGCTGATAGCTAATGTATAGCTGTTGAAACTGCATTCAGAATACAATAGACAATCAATGTCTCCTCAGATGAGGGGGGTGTTGTAGTAGTAGTAGAAATTATCAGACTAGCAATGTATTTATAATTACTGCCAGTTATGTAGGATTATTCTATTCTTCTAACCCAGATTTTTTCACAGCTGGGTGCTTTGTATGAATTAAGTCTCCTTTGATGCTTCATTCACATCAGTGACTCTGCACTGCTCTTCAAGGACACACTGTTGACAAGCCAGTAAAGTACAGTATAATAGCATTGTAATAAACTCTGATATAGTAAACATTTGAGTAAAGTAAACCATGTGTCCAGGTCCCAGCAATCCCCATTATAAGTATATGGGAGTAACACCTGGTATAGTAAACCCTGATATAATAGAACTTCTGTTATAGTAAACCTGTTATTTGGGGCAATGCATTATTCTGTTTCCAGCTATAGTGGAAAGTGGGCCGGCGCATGTGTTATACATCAGTCAGAAACCCATGAGCCGTGGTCGGGCTGGCAGCCACTTGTAGCCTGCTTGCTATCTGCACACTAATCTGGGCCTCAGTGGATTACCTCAAAAGCACCAGCCAGTGAGACCTATGCTTCCTGTGTAACCTACTGTTTGATTATTGAGGGAATTGCCTGTCAGCTGTGATTTGATTGTGCATGGTTGCAACGCGACTGTATTATCCAGGCTCCACAGACCGTGGAGAAACTAAGTACTATATCTGCATTAGCTGATGCTTCCTTTGCAAGCTGTTGTGTGATTATTTCATGCAAATCCCTACATTTTGATCTAGCGTATACACAGTCTGTGCTTGCTTGCTGACGCATTGTAAAGAAAAAATGACTCCCAATTATTGACTTAATTAAGATCCAGTACTATAGTATAGTTTATGTGCTTCAGTATTTCTGATAAAGTAAACCACTTTTCCCGGTCCCTTGGAGTTTACTATAAAAAGATTCTACTGTAACCCTTATCCTGATACCTTGGGTGCATCATATGCTAGAAGACATTGAGCCTGATTCAGTGACTATCGCCAACATTAAAGGGTCCCTAATAAACTTAAGACAGCCCCATATAAGGCACCTACTGTACTCAGTCAGTACCATCTGCCACATTATCCACATTATTACAGTTGAGTATCACCCAAGGCTCTGAGCAAATCTGACATTAGCATGAACACTGGAGCTTGACTTGGATATAGTGGCTTCCTCTGCCTTTCTCCGCCCACATTTTGCTACCACTCCCTGCTTGCCTACCCCTTGCCAGCCTGTCCATTTATCCTAGCAAGTGGGAAGGCTTTCACAATGTGGGCATACAGGAGTGGAAGCAGACACTGCATACAGGTCAAATTCTGTATGACGATGCTGATGCTCCAATTTGCTCCCTCACTGCTTCCACTCTGCCATTTGTGGCCATCTGAGTAGCTGCAGATTTTATCTTCCTTGCCAGTTCCCACCATATTAAGTGTAATAAAGCCTTTAACCCCTTTTATACATCCTGTCTAACATGCTATTTAAAGGAGCAGGGAGAGTTGGTTTCTTGTTGTAGCCAGGGCAAGCTGATTGGGGATGTGGGTTCTATAAACACAATGGGAAAGTCATGAGAATGTTGAAGTGCACTATAACATACTGAGCAGGAAGGAACTGAGTGTGAAGCATATAAGACTCTGCTGAGCTGCAGTGCTGACCACAAAACTTATTCTTTCAGCAGCAGAGGGAGGAGGTGAACAGAATCAGGTGATCAGTTCTTTGCTCAGGAGGGCAATGTAACGAATGGTGTCAGCACACAGAGAGTATCTGATTATTGATGATCTGCAGTATCACCAACAATACAGATGTATACCTGATTATGGATGATCTGCAGAATCACCAATAATACAAGTATGAGTAACCTCTGGACACCTAGTGAAGTGGAAGTGCTTGGTGCAACTGTAAGGCTATCTCCCGTGGTGCGAGAGACACAGATACCACTACAGCCAGTGACCACCTGAGGAGCAGGTGGCCCCTGGCTGTGCAGGGACTATCTCTTTAAGAGGAGGAGATAGAGATAATCTTGCAGCCAGTGATTCCCTGATGGACTGGAAATCAGACTGTACTGCAGCCAAGGATTCCCAGATGGATTGGGAATCAGACTGTTCTGCAGCCAGTGGACTCCTATGGGGTAGAGGCCACTGGCAGAACTGCAGGAAGGACTCTCTGAGGAACAGGAGGGCCTTGCAGCTAACTGACACCTGGTGGATTAGTGTCACGGGTAGTACAGACAGACTGATCACTCGAGGGATGAGTGACAGCCAGAAGGGTCAGACAGGCCAGGTCGGCAACACACGAGCAGATAAGGTACAGAGACAGAAGGCTGATTCGGTAACCGGGTACAGGCAAGGTTGGCAACTGTTAGACAGATAGGCAGAGGTACCGAATCAGGAAGCAAGAGAGAGGTCAACAGAGCCAGAGGTCATAACAGATATCAAGCACAATCCTAGTCTGAGGTGTGAGGTCCTTGGTCTCGACACCCGGGAACTAGTCTAAAGAATAACACAGTATCCTATGGTTGGGTGTGAGGTCCTTGGTCTCAACACCCTGGAACTGGTCTAAAGTATAACACAGTAATGACACAGTAATCCTATGCTTGGGTGTGAGGTCCTTGGTCTCAACACCCTGGAACTGGTCTAAAGTATAACACAGTAATAACACAGTAATCCTATGCTTGGGTGTGAGGTCCTTGGTCTCAACACCCTAGAACTGGTCTAAAGTATAACACAGTAATAACACAGTAATCCTATGCTTGGGTGTGAGGTCCTTGGTCTCAACACCCTGGAACTGATCTAAAGTATAACACAGTGATGACAAAGTAAACATCAAGAGCGGAATCGGGCTAAGTGTGAATTCCCAGTTCCAACTGGTTTTAACACACTGTAGGATCTGACTGAGGTCTGAGTGCTCACACGTAAGTATTCGCAACGGCAGACAACCAGCAGCTGACAAGCAGGATCTATATATACTACAGCGCTCCGCAGCGTCGCCCCCAGCCACTCAGCCAATCAGGAGTTCCGCTGGGATCAGCTGATCGTCCTGTTCAGCTGATACCTCTCCTGCTGGCATAAAGGTCCTGTCTTCTGGCACGCGCGCGTAGCTCTCCATCTGTGTGCACTAGAAGGCCCAGGCAAACCAGACACATGTTGCTGTGCGGAAACCGCCGGTCTGAGCGCGGAGACAGCCGCCCCGCCTATTCATTACAGGCAAATTGTTGTTTGTTTCACATGTGTTGTATGGAGAAATGCTATAATGTACTTAGTTTTGTGCATGCTGGTAGCAATGCACAGGGTACAGATTTTCACACGGGTTTTAAGGCATATGCTGGCTCACATGAAATTGCATTAGCAAAGTTTGTAGTGTATGGGCTTGCTCAGTTAGGGACAGCTCAGTCAAAGCATTCATTCTCAGCTGGAAGGCAGGGAAAAAGGAAACACTTGCTAGTGCCCCTGCCAGCTTCCTGCATGACTACTTCATGATGGTAATTATGTGTTCCCTGATGGGGATACAGGAGGAGTATGGCTGGCAGACGCAGTGTTGTCCTATCAACCAAGACCCATCTGTTACTAGCATAGGGAAACAGTTTTTTAATTCCAGCCAGGAAATAAAAAAATAATAAGTAATATAGAAACAGTTTGTGTGCAGCGCACAGATGTTTATGCATTGCAAATTATGACATATTCCATAGCTCTTAAAAATTAAACAAAAGCCCCAGGCATGCAGGGTATGCCCCTCAGCTGCGGCAAGGCCAATTTCATTGAGGTGTCCCTATGCTAACGGTGGATGCAACTGCATTCTAACCATGTAACAAGCATACCCATAGTAGGACACATGCCAGATAGGTAAAAACCTGATAGCAGACTTCACACAAAATAGTTTATAGTCTCTCAGATCAGGCTAATCACTAGCACATGAGGAGCTCCGGAGGCTGGGCCAGGTAGAAAACACAATTTTTAAAGGGACCTTGGCTCGATCGAGGGTATAAGCTCTGCTGCTTACACTTTGCATGGCACGGGGGGACATAGATACGGAAGACCTAGGGGGTCCTAGCATGCCGTGTACGGCTCCACAGATATTCAATATTTTTCATAATTTCATACTGAAATCTATTGAAAATCTATGCATAGTGTGTAAGGATTCAATCTCTGTCAGATGGGATTTGGTGAGCGAGGGATCTATCTGATGGTCAAATCTGGTAGCCATCTATTAGTGTATGGTCACTTTTACATTTGCTTTATTTATTGTTTTTATCAGATAATGTTTTACTGCCTTCTGATAGCTGAGCAACGTCTTAACTTAGATTGCAACAGAGAGGGATACAGAGAAGTGAGAGGACCGCAGTGTTATCACTCCAGTGAAAATGTTCCTGAGCCGAAGCTCGGGTTAAAAATGAGATATTTCCGAAAAGAAAGGGAAGCCTTAGTATCCTATTGAGGCTTCCCTCAGTGCTCCGATGTCTCCCCTCGCTGAGAACCCCTCCCCCCCCGGAAGGTTGGCACAGTAAGCTGGAGCTACTCATGTACAAGTGGCTCATGGCTATTGTGGAGCGCAGTCCCAGTGTGGAGCGGGGTCGTGCTGAGTAAGCTGGGACATCGGGGCACGGATAGAAGCCTCAATAGAATCCAGTTAAACATCACTGAAATTTTTTTGGTAGAAAAAAACTGAAATATGTTGTTTTATGTGTTTATAGAACCCAATAATTTTGTTTTTGCTGCAGCTGTTGTTCACCCCTATTCCTTCTTATGGTCTCTTCCTGAATAACTATGTCTTATCTCACCCCATTTAGATGTTCTTAAGGCATCTAAGGCCCGGTTCACATTAGCGGTCGCCGTCCGGAATCGCCGTGCCGGAGCCGGACCGCATGCAGAACGGACGGAACGGACGCACGGCATAGCAATGAAAGCCTATGCGTCCGTTCACATGCGTCCGTTTCGTCCGGACCGGATCCGGACTCCGGCATAAGACCCAACATGCGCTATTTTTTGGTTCGGCTCCTCCGGCAGCCGTATCCGGAGCGGAGCCGGACTGCACCATCCGGCCAATACAAACCAATGAGAACCGGAGAGCGCACAACACACTGGCTAAAAATCCGGATGTTGTACCCCACTTCCTATGCGTATTGAAGCGGCGATTTTGGATGGGGACACATGGGCAAGCATTTTGGAGTGGAGCAGCAGTGATTTTAAACGTGCTGGAGATGTTGGCAGTATGTCGGAGGTGGAGGTGAGTGCTAAACAGCGGAGGGCCTGATTCCACAGGTCCACCTTCTGCTGACCTCCCAGACCCCAACATTTTTATTCCTTTTCTACTATCTTTTGCCAAACGGATCCGGATCGCATCCTGATGAACACCTGATGCAAACTGACCGGATCCGGATCAGAACCGTACGGTTCCGATCCGGTCCAGATCCGGTCAGGTCATCCGGTCCGTTTGGCAGAGAACCGCAAGTGTGAACGGGGCCTTAAAGAGAATCTGTATTGTTAAAATCGCACAAAAGTAAACATACCAGTGCATTAGGGGACATCTCCTATTCCCCTCTGTCACAAATTTGCCGCTCCCCGCCGCATTAAAAGTAGTCAAAAACAGTTTTACAAAGTTTGTTTATAAACAAACAAAATGGCCACCAAAACCGGAAGTAGGTTGATGTACAGTATGTCCACATATAGAAAATACATCCATACACAAGCAGGCTGTATACACCCTTCCTTTTGAATCTCAAGAGATCATTTGTGTGTTTACCTTCTTCTCCCTGCAGCTCTCAACCACTGAAGAGTGACAGGCTGATTGTTTCTTCCTGCAGACAGCTTTGTGTCTGTAATTCCTCAGTATGTGACAGCCCAGCCAGCTCAGAGGACCATTTATCCAGCTTGTAAAAGGCAGCTCTCTCCTCTCACTGACAAGAGAGCAGAGAGGCTGCCTAATGTAAATAACACACACGGGAGTGTGCATAGAGGGGGTGTGGAGAAGGGGGCGTGCATAACAGATCAACAACACTGAAGAGTTGGCAGCCTTCCAGACACAGGGCGACAGATCCAAAAGGGGAAAGAGAAGTTGATTTATTACAGAGACGGTGATAGTAGAAAGTGCTGCCGTAAGCCAGAGCACATTAGAATAGGTTTAGGAACTTGTAGGATAGTAGAAAAAAGGATGACATTTTTGTTACAGAGTCTCTTTAATGACTTAATTTATGTTTGAAAAAATTAGTGTCCCCTCTTGATGTTGCATGTATATAACTGTCTGTTGTATCAGTTTGTGAGCAAACTGGATTGAATCCCGACGAAGGCTTTACAGCCGAAAGCTTGCTTACTCTTATTCTTTTAAGTTAGCCAATAAATGGTATCCTCCTGATTCAAAACGTCTTGCTTTGAATACCTATGATGTACGGTATATTTATTATGCTCTCCTTCATCCCTAGTCCAGAACTGTAGGAAGAGAGTGGGGTAGCCAAGCCATGCCCTTTCCATAAAAGGCAGTGCAGGATGAAGAAAGTAACAGCTCCTGCCATGTGTTCCCCCCCATGGCTACATTGGTAGGGAGAGTGCATGACCGACCAGCCACATCCCTTCCCTCCAGGTATATGTTAAAAGGTCCTATTTACAAGCAACAATAAAGAGAACAAATCTTTCTAGCTAAGTGCGCTATAACATCTCTTTGCCTCGTTATCCTGAAGAATATGAAGGGGTTTTTTTAATTTCCTTTTTGTGTTAGGTGAAATTATGAGCAGCCAGCAGTCTTCAGAGAGAAGGAAGCAGACTACACAGAGCTTATATTCATGTTTCCAGCTAGATTGTTCCACACAAACATTTCTGGGTAGTTCCAAATAATAAAGGAGAATAATGTTCAGATCTGGGCATTGCTCCAGCTGCATTCAATGCAGTAAAATACTCTCAATTAATGGAATAGAGGGAATAAGAGGACATGCCGTGTTATTATTCAACGCTGCACAGATTTGTTTTGTTTTGTGTCAATAATTCAATAATTGTATGCTTCAAAATTACCCGCTGAAAAGAGCGCAGAATCACAGGCAGATATAAGAACACACTTTAATTCAGTTAGGTATTCTTTATAAAATCATTAAAGCCAATGTACAGATCTAAATATACTTTGTTAACTTAGAAATCAAAGTGCCCCAAGGCAGAGCAGGGACAAGGTCCTCCAGCACCCAAGGCTGAGACACCAAAGTGCGCCCCTCCATCCCTCCCACACCACCCATCACACACTGATTGCTATTAGACTAAGAGGCACCACAGGGCCCACAACCTCCCCAACACCTTAATATCTAGTTATCTGGCTTGCAGTCACTGCTATGTATCCCCTTTTCTTATTTCTTTCTGCTTCATACACAATTAGGAATGACAGCTGAATGAATTGTGCGCCCCCTCCTACACTGCGCCCTGAGGCTGGAGCCTCTCCAGCCTATGCCTCGGCCCGGCCCTGCCCCAAGGCTACCCTTTTTATGAAAAACTCTTCTACACTTAGAAATTTTGTAAAAATGGTTATTTAACCAACTGAGCCAAGCAGTTAACCTCCCTGGCTTTCAATTTTCCATTTTTGTGCAAAAAGTGATCCAATTAATTTTCATAACCTTTTTTTTGCTGTAACTTGCTGAAATGTGTCAAGCAAGGGTCTAGTATACAGTGCGGGAGAGCATTGGCGTGTATGCACGTTAATGCTGTTCACAGTATCTTTTGTATTGACATTTATATATCGCAATACCGTTAGGGAGGTTAAAGTAAATCTGAAGCAAAATTTTTAAAAAAGGCAGATACAGTACATACCTATGGAGAGGAAAGGCTGTGAATCCTATAGAGCCTTCCCATTACTCTCATGGTCCCTTCATTCCAGCACTGTCACCCTCGTTGCATGTATTTAAATACTTGTCCAAAATTCAATTAGCCAGGCACTTCCAGCAGGGCAGTGCTCCCCAGCTTCATGCGGTCTTGCCCAGCTTCATGTATGTCTGTGACCTGCACATCTAGTATAAACCCTGCAAAGGTGCAAGCCAAGAAATAGCAGCAGCCCTGTCCCAGGGCCTGCTGATAAAGCAAATTTGTAATGACATTGAAAAAAAAAGTCAGACACTCACCTACGGAGAGAAAAGGCTCTGGATTCTATAGAGACTTATCGTTCCTCTCACGGTCCTGCGTTCCAGCTTTGTCCCTGGTTCAAATTACTGTAGCTGCCTCTGGGGAGCCCTCGGAAGACTTCAGATGTACAAAGCGGACCACCTTCAGAAGCACTCGAGGAAAAGAGTGCTTCAGAGGATCCCCAAAGACGTATTTCGACCAGCTGGTCAGATATTTACCTATGGAGCAGGAAGACTGTGTATCTTATAGAGCATACATGTCAAACTCCAGCCTGCAGGCCAATTTTGGCCCTCAGAGCCATTATATTTGGCCCTCAAGTTGTTTACCCACTTTGCATTATTCCCACTCTAGACCACCAGGGAAGCTATATTGGAGGTGAAGCCCTAGAATACCAGGGAAGCCATATAGGGGAGGTAGGGGGAAAGCACTAAACTCTAGGGAACTGTATAGGGGAGGGTGGGGGTCCCTAGACTACAGGGAACTGTATTGGGGAGGGTGGACCACTAGACAGAGAACTTTTTAAGGGAGAAAGGTGGCCAGTAGACATTGAGGATGACCTACGATTAGGTCCCAGTGTACAATTTCGGCCCGTGACTAGGTCCCAGTGTACAGTTTCGGCCCACTTTATATGTGAGTTTGACATCCCTGCTATAGAGCCTTCCCATCCCTCTCATGGTCCTTCATTCCAGCACTGTCACCCTCGTTGCACGCATTTGACCAGCTGGTCGAATACTTTTTAAGGGATCCTCAGAAGCTCTAAAAGTGGAAAAAAAGTTTATAAGAAAGCATTCCTTTCAGAAGGCATTATATGTAAAGTATAAAGCTTAGGACAGCGATAGAACTACGTCTGCAGGTCAGGTGACCTGTCTGCCCATCCTTTTATGTCTCCTCCATTCAGATATGGTTGCTTTGTTGCCATGTTATTTATTTGTTGTGTTTGTTTAAAAAATATAACTCTTCCTAAAGACCCTACGTTACACTGTGGTCAATAAAAACTAACATAATCAAATACGTGGTATGGGCACAACATGACTTTCATTGTATTCATGCTAATAATTGTGTTGCCTTGAGAAAGGGATTCTTCCTGGATTGACCACTTATCAACACTGATGTGCATGCTGACTGCCGCCATATGCATATGTGTCCACAATTGTCAGTATAATGTATCATACAGAGCGAGCCTTATACATAAATGTGTAAAAATAACAGTTCTTCTCATTCATTCTATTTTTCATACCTCTATATCACACTCCATAACATATTGCTGAGAATATCTATTTGTTTTCCATATTTATAAAGACCTGTAACTTCAGACACATTTGTGTATGAGGCCCAGTGCTGTCATCACTCACTGTGAATGTTAATGTGTTGTCTTTGCTGTTATGGGCAGGGTGTGTCACAGCATGGGGAAGAGACGCTGTGTATCGACTGCAGAGAACAAGCCATCTTCCGGCTGCTGTGGAGTGAAGAAACCCAAACTGTGTCCTTCCCCAGCAGGCAGTGCTCAGCCCCCAGCTCCTCATAACTGCCAGCCCACTGAGGACAAGACGGTGGGCCCAGGGGCCCTCACCCCACTCTCCCGCCCCAACGGGACCACAAGTGGAAGGGAGCAGTTGGTGGTGACTGCTGAAATGGGCTGCTACTGCTTTGACGTTCTTTATTGTCACCTGCATGGTTTCCCACAGCCACGTCTGCCACGTTTCACCAATGACCCCTAGTAAGTCTAAAGTTTATAACTATATTGTTTTTTACCTGTCTGTATAGTCCTGACAATATAAGTCCACTGCACTGATTTGATATGTTGGAGTGAGGAAAGACATCAATTAACAGTGACGTTTGTAGATCTTAAAGGAATTGTTCCCTTTTACCAGAAGACTGGAAAATCCCTTGCCATACCTGGAACCCTCATCTATGAACTTATTTCAAAGCAAAGGAAAACAGATTATAAATTACTGGACTGCACAGTATAGTGCTGCCTTCTCTCATTTGTAGCAGCTTTATTATTATTAATGATGATTTGTATTGCACTTCATCTTCCTTGCTGTATAGAACAGAAAAGCACTAGAGGGGGTGGCACCTTTTAATCTGTACAGCTATGCAGCACCTCCATGTTCACCATGGAGAAATAACAGGATGCGCTGTGGCCAGCTCTGTCCCTCACATAAGTGCTGCCTATCTCGTTCCACATATGCATGGCATACACAGTACGCATTACATTGTTGTGAGAGACGAAACTGGCCCCTGCGGATCCTGTACGATCTCTGTGGTGAACCTACAGGTGCTATGCTTCCCTTTATGCTGCTTAGCGTACAGTAAAGTGTGCCAACTCCTCTAGTACTCCTATGGGAGGTGTGGAAGCCATTGGAGTGATCCAGGGATGTTGATCCAGGGATTTTATCTGATTGCCATCTGGAGTCGGGAAGGAATTTTTTCCCTTTTGGGGCTAATTGGACCATGCCTTGTAAGGGTTTTTCGCTTTCCTATGGATCAACAAGGATATGAGAGGGAGCAGGCTGGTGTTGTACTTTATATTCTGGTTAAACTCAATGGACGTATGTCTTTTTTGAACCCAAATAACTATGTAACTATGAACCAAAATGACTTCCACAGCCTCACAGTTTACATTTTTTTTGATTCAGAAAAAGGTTGCTTTTATTCTTCTTGGAAAATCTATTTGTCCAAAAGTCTATCTGGAACTGGAATTCCACACTGTAATAATTTAATGAAAAATTAATGCATGTATATTTTTTGTGACTTTGTAGGTATTTAAATATACTGAGCCATTATTTTTATGTTTTCAATTTTTAAGTTTCACAGTTCTGTTGCTTTAAACATTGTTATTACAGTGGCTTTTTAATGTCCTATGCTGGGCTGGTTTCATGGCCATAGTTTATTTCTGCTTTGTATCAGCCGTCTCCCTAGACTGGCAGATATGTTTTTTTAAGAAAAGCATTTAATTCAGATTGAAAATTGCAACTAGAATGTAACACAAGCTATATATATATAATTTTTTTATATATGTAAAAATGCCTCAAAGCTGTAGGGCAGCGTCAATTGGGGAAATAATAATCTCTACCCTAAAGTAGAAGTAGTAGTATCATAGTATATGAGCATAAATATATATCCCTATCATGCACATGCCAACATAACTGAATATCAAACATGAAAACAAAATGAGAATTGGCTCTTGGGTGCATGAAAAGGATAGAAAACTTTATTAATGTAAATCACATATGTCAAACACATATCATAGATGTAAATATCCCATAAAACCCAAAATAACCCAATAAAAGTACTCCTCACAGAACACTCCAACACCATAGGGGCTGCAGTCCCCTAGATAGAAACCAGACCTGCACCGTAAGAGGCTAAGAAGATGATGGATGTGGTACCACTATTATTGATGAAGTTGAAGGGCCATGCAGTTCAGCCCAAGCATGTAGTGGGCGATGGAAAGCATACGGGTGCAAACAAAGCACATTAATGATTTTCCTGGAGCATGAAATGGACACAAGAAGGCAAAACCATGTGTGATGCTAGCATCAATAAGCAAAGCTTGAAACAGGTGAATGGCATATAAGCAAGCTGATGGCATGCAAGTATGGTGCATGAAACAAGCTGATGGCATGCAAAATGCATATATAGGCATGCAGTCCCTCAATCGCAGGGTGTAGGCTGATGTAGGACAGATGGTCTTCACAGAATGTGGGCACATGTAACAGATGGTAAAAACAGTCCCCCAATCGCAGGGCATGTGCAACTGATCAAAGCAAATAGATGCATGGAGCAATGTCCCTTTATATTTACCAGGCTTGAAATGAAGAAATCCAAAAGGCAATGTAGGTATGAGCTTGCAGATCCCTTATGCTGCCAGAAGGCTGACCCAAATAGTCCAAATATTTATGAGTAAAAGTTGGTCCAGATTGGTGCAGGTTCCAGAAGGTGTGGAGGAGAGGAGACGCTGTCAGGAAGAGCCTGACATGTTTCGCCGCACCTGGCGGCCTTCTCAAAGGCAGACAGCGTTGGTGTGTTGGGGGCGGGGTGGGATGGGCCGCGCAGCCGCCTTCAGTATTTATGGACGCCGTTATGGCGTCCATGTACACAGCAACGCTGTCTGCCTTTGAGAAGGCCAAAAACACACCAACGCTGTCTGCCTTTGAGAAGCATCTATTTGCTTTGATCAGTTGCACATGCCCTGCGATTGGGGGACTGTTTTTACCATCTGTTACATGTGCCCACATTCTGTGAAGACCATCTGTCCTACATCAGCCTACACCCTGCGATTGAGGGACTGCATGCCTATATATGCATTTTGCATGCCATCAGCTTGTTTCATGCACCATACTTGCATGCCATCAGCTTGCTTATATGCCATTCACCTGTTTCAAGCTTTGCTTATTGATGCTAGCATCACACGTGGTTTTGCCTTCTTGTGTCCATTTCATGCTCCAGGAAAATCATTAATGTGCTTTGTTTGCACCCGTATGCTTTCCATCGCCCACTACATGCTTGGGCTGAACTGCATGGCCCTTCAACTTCATCAATAATAGTGGTACCACATCCATCATCTTCTTAGCCTCTTACGGTGCAGGTCTGGTTTCTATCTAGGGGACTGCAGCCCCTATGGTGTTGGAGTGTTCTGTGAGGAGTACTTTTATTGGGTTATTTTGGGTTTTATGGGATATTTACATCTATGATATGTGTTTGACATATGTGATTTACATTAATAAAGTTTTCTATCCTTTTCATGCACCCAAGAGCCAATTCTCATTTTGTTTTCATGTTTGATATAATTTTTTTAATTTTTGCTTTTGGATAGTGTCTGTTAAAGGTTAAAACCACAATAAAATATTTAATGCCATCTGTGTCCCCCATCAGGTATATTTAACTTTGAATTGGTCAGGTATCTAAATATTGCGGGTGTCACCAAAACATGACTTCAGGATGGATCTCTAGTGCAGCTCCTAGAGGTGTGACTTCCCTTTCCTAGGTGGAGATTTCCTTTAATTTCCTGTTGTGTCTCATGGACAGGAAGTGAGATGAAATCTTCACAATAAAGATAACTACAGCTGTAAAAATGCGACAAAGGTTTTAATCCTTTCTCACAATTTTCGCTTTTAGACAACAGCAGGGTGGCATTCCTTACTTTAAAGTGGAATGAAACCCAGCATTTCTTCTTTGCTCTAAAAAAATATTTACAGCATATTATATACTACCACCATTTTTTTATTTTTGCTAGAACAGCATTTAATTGGTTAAACACAGAGCTTGAAAGTTCAGTGCAGAGAAATCTGGATGCATCCGAATTGTAGATAATGTTATCTTGTGTTTACTTAATTATATCAAGTGAGGAATGTGACACATTCTCTGACTGTGCAGAAGTTCCTGGACAAAGAGAGAAACTCAAAGCATTTCTTCCTTCAATACAAGATGAATAAAACCAGTTATGGATAAAATGCAAAGGCAGCTCTCAAAGCAAAAAAAACTACTTTTAAGAACTTGTAATTTCTAAATGAATAATAATACTTATGCAAAAATGCAAATATGATAACCGTATGGCATATAAAAAGTAGGAAAACATGTTTTTATTGAATATTATATCAGGGTTTTATACCGCTTTAAGTGGAAACTATACAAGTGAAGCAGAGAGTGGGAACACCAGTTGTCCCACTCCCACGTGGAGATCAATGCTGTGTGTTACTTAATACACAGATTTAATAAATAAGACATACAGATATGATAAGAAGACCTCTGGGCTATGGGCACTGGGCTATGTACATTTACTGAGCATTTTATGAATACTGAGCAGCACTTCTCTTCACCCTCATAACTAGGAATGGTCAGTGAGATGCAAATAATTTCAAGTTGATGCTGCGTTATGCAAATGTTGTATGCAAATTCATGCAGCTTGAAGATTAACCAATCAAATCCCGCTGAGGTAAAATTAGGCCTCTTTTCCACAGACTGTTGATAGGCAGTGAAATGCCTCTCAAACTCTCATAACAGCTCACTGCTGCCTGGTAACTGCTCACTGCTGCCTAGTAACTGCTTGCTGAGCACACAGCTCATCAGCCTGTGGAAAAGAGGCCTCAGGGCTGGTGCACACCGAGCGGCTTTTTCAGCGTTTCTGCAGCCGCTTGCGGCTGCGGATACGCTTGGTCAATGTATCTCAATGGGGTGGTTCACACCAGAGCGGGAGGCGTTTTGCAGAAACGCATACTCCCGGGGTGAGGCATTTTTTGGATTGCAGATGCGTTTCTGCCTCAATGTTAAGTATAGTAAAAACGCAAACCGCTCTGAAAAATGCCTGTTCAGAGCGGTTTTGCCAGCGTTTTTGTTACAGAAGCTGTTCAGTAACAGCTTTACTGTAATAATATATGAAATCTACTACACCAAAACCGCTACACAAAACCGCAAAATGCTAGCTGAAACGCTGCAGAAAAATAAGAAAAAGTGTTTCAAAATCTTCTAGCATTTTGCGGATCTGCTAGCGGGTATTGGTGTGCACCAGGCCTCAGATTGGTCAATTTTCAAGCTGCATACATTTGCATTTAACATTTGCATAATGCTGCATCAACTCGAAATTATTTGCATCTCATTGACAATCCCTACTCAGAACAGCCTCAGTGCTTCATAACATGGATTCCACAAGATGTTGGAAGTATTTCTTTAAGATTCTGGTCAGTTTTGACATAGATAACTCAATTTCGGAACTCTTATTAGCTGCACATTCATGCAACAAATCTCCCATTTTACCACTTCCCAAGCCACAATCAGCATGGACTGCTAACACAAGGTTGAGTAGGGGTCACACCAAGTAAACTGTATAGGCTGTTGTGTTTGAGAATCCCAGGAGATCAGTAGGGATGATCAATGAGATGCAAATTCTTCTGAAATTATGCACATTTTTATGCAAATGTATGCAGTCTGAAAATGAGCCAATCAGTTTAAACCCAGGTTTAAATTGATTGGTCCATTTTCAAGCTGCATACATTTGCATAAAATGTGCATACATTTGCATCAACTTGGAATTATTTGCATATCTATGATCATCCCTAGAGATCAGCGGTACTCAAAACAGCCTATCTGGAATCAACACCCATAGCACAAACCAAACCACGTTTAGATCACACACTTACCTGTAATTTCCATTCTGGTAATGTGAACATTAAATGAAGTATCTCCTATGCATTGCATTGCTGCCACTGCTAATTAGATAGCTGCACGGCGTACAAATGAGCTCACCGCCCAGTCAGCTGGGCGAGCCAAATGACGGCTCGCCCTGCAGCCGCTGAAATACCGGGCGACAATAAATACTGTTCCCCCTCCAAGTCGTAGGAACTCGGAGGGAGAAGTAATTCGGGGTCCGGCGATCGCTGGATTCCCGAATTACCCGTGAGCAGACATATAGCATTACTGCCATAGCCGCACCATATCTGGTGCTACGCGGCCAGCGCCGTGTGCCCAGATAACCTGCTTCGAGGTGCATGACTATGCAGCAGTACATGTGTTCATAATAAACTGCTTACTTAATGTATATATCACATCTTGTACATAATGTTTCATTTGTATGGGCTCTCTGCTGTATATATGTTCTCTTTTGTAGGTTCCTCTAATCTTTTGTGTTTTCTTGTTGTCTCTCTGCTACTTCCCAGCCCTCTGTTTGTTACATGGAAGGCTGGACGTGACAAGCGTCTTCGTGGCTGCATTGGGACCTTCTCTGCCATGAATCTACACTCAGGTCTCAGGGAATACACCTTAACCAGGTAGCAACACTACAGCAGAATTCAGTAAGCTTGCTGACCTCATGCATAGAGTGGAATGAGTTAGTATGCTCTTTTATTCATGTAGATGAACATGGGTGCTGCAGTTGCTGGATTATGTTTTACTAGTTGCTGGTTACCTGGCTGTTGTGTTTGCACATGCCATGACAAACCTGTGCAATATATGATACCCAAATACATTATCAATAGCAGTGGCTTATGGACCTCTTTAACAGCCATACCACCCCCCACTTCCTCCTCCCCCCCCCCCCCCCCTTGCTTTGTGAACTTTGGAACTCCGTATCCTGTGCCTGGTGTAGCATACTAGCATCTCCTTGCACATCAGTTTCTGCCTTATGTACCTGTATGCCATTCCAATGTATTGAGCACTGGTTGTTTCACTCTAAGGTTTTTGAGATTTATAAATTTTTTGATGTCATTTAAGGCAGCTTCCACACAGGGACGTTACAGGCGTTACAGCCTGTAACGCTCCCCCAACGCACAGCAATGTAACACAAGTGGGCTGTTCACACTGCCCATATTGCGTTACATGTAACGCTGCACATTGTAGTGAAAGTGCAGCATGCTGTGCGTTAGACTGTTTGCACATGCTCAGTGGGGGGCGGAGAGGAGGTGGGGACATGCCGCTACAGTAGCCGCGCACATGGCTACTTAATATGCACTGCACTGGCGGCCGTTGATTGGCCGGCGGGACCACGTGATGCGGAGTGTCTCGCTCCGCATCACGTGGTCCCGCCGGCCAATCAGCGCCACTCTGGGAGACCTTATGCGGATAGAGCCGCCTAACGCGGCTCACTCTACCGTCCTCTCCCGCACCACCATGCGTTGCGTTAGGGGCACGTTATGCGACCATAACGTCCCCTAAAACGCAACGTCTTGCTGTGAAAGTAGCCTAAATGTTTTATAAGCACTCTATTCAATATTTTTGCGTATAATAATATGTTTGTTCTATACCACTAACATAAGCACTTTCTTGAACCCCATGTTCAGTACTGGGGGGGGGGGGGGGGGGGCAATATTGAACCTATCCAAAGTATTTAATTATAGAGGTTCTTACTTGCTATTAAATTATACATATTATCATCTTTTTTATATATGTTCGATTTCCTTGACTTAATAAATATTGTTATACATTTATACAAAAGGTGATGCTGATGAGCCATTTTTTTTTTCAAAACGTCTTGATCATGAGTTTTTTTTAGGATTACTATCTTAGGAACATGGGATCCAGTTGGCTTTCACTTTCGTTGGGATGTTTATTTGTGATATTTTTTAAAGCAGCTTTTTGGTTCATCATTATTTTTCATAGGATTCTTGCTCATCTATGCTCAGATTGCATATTGTGGTTATTTGTGTGTCCACGCTCAAGCTGTTTCCTTTGTTCAGTTCTGTATCTTTGGTTATCCCCCTCTCTGTGTCTTCACTTTTTATAGTTATATATATTTTTATTTGTATGTACATTGTTTACTTATCTGTAGTTGTAACTTTGCTGCTGTATGTCTCATATACAGTGGAGGAAATAATTATTTGACCCCTCACTGATTTTGTAAGTTTGTCCAATGACAAAGAAATGAAAAGTCTCAGAACAGTATCATTTCAATGGTAGGTTTATTTTAACAGTGGCAGATAGCACATCAAAAGGAAAGTCGAAAAAATAACCTTAAATTAAAGATAGCAACTGATTTGCATTTCATTGAGTGAAATAAGTTTTTGAACCCTCTAACAATAAAAGACTTAATACTTAGTGAAAAAACCCTTGTTTGCAAGCACAGAGGTCAAACGTTTCTTGTAATTGATGACCAAGTTTGCACACATTTTAGGAGGAATGTTGGTCCACTCCTCTTTGCAGATCATCTCTAAATCCCTAAGGTTTCGAGGCTGTCTCTGTGCAACTCTGAGCTTGAGCTCCCTCCATAGGTTTTCTATTGGATTAAGGTCCAGAGACTGACTAGGCCACTCCATGACCTTAATGTGCTTCTTCTTGAGCCACTCCTTTGTTGCCTTTGCTGTATGTTTTGGGTCATTGTCGTGCTGGAACACCCATCCACGACCCATTTTCAGTTTCCTGGCAGGAGGTTGTCGTTCAGGATTTCACGATACATGGCTCCGTCCATTTTCCCGTTAATGCGATTAAGTTGTCCTGTGCCCTTAGCAGAAAAACGCCCCCAAAGCAAAATGTTTCCACCCCCATGCTTGACGGTGGGGACGGTGTTTTGGGGGTCATAGGCAGCATTTTTCTTCCTCCAAACACAGCGAGTTGTTAATGCCAAGAGCTCTATTTTGGTCTCATCAGACCACAGCACCTTCTCCCAGTCACTCACAGAATCATTCAGGTGTTCATTGGCAAACTTCAGACGGGCCTGCACATGTGCCTTCTTGAGCAGGGGGACCTTGCGAGCCCTGCAGGATTTTAATCCATTGCGGTGTAATGTGTTTCCAATGGTTTTCTTGGTGACTGTGGTCCCTGCTAATTTGAGGTCATTCACTAACTCCTCCCGTGTAGTTCTAGGATGCTTTTTCACCTTTCTCAGAACCATTGACACCCCACGAGGTGAGATCTTGCGTGGAGCCCCAGAGCGAGGTCTGTTGATGGTCATTTTGTGCTCCTTCCATCTTCGAACAATCGCACCAACAGTTGTCACCTTCTCTCCCAGCTTCTAGCTAATGGTTTTGTAGCCCATTCCAGCCTTGTGCAGGTCTACAATTTTGTCTCTGACATCCTTGGACAGCTCTTTGGTCTTTCCCATGTTGGATTGATTGATTCTGTGGACAGGGGTCTTTTATACAGGTGACTAGTTAAGACAGGTGTCCTTAATGAGGGTGACTAATTGAGTAGAAGTGTCTAACCACTCTGTGGGAGCCAGAACTCTTAATGGTTGGTAGGGGTTCAAAAACTTATTTCACTCAATGAAATGCAAATCAGTTGCTATCTTTCATTTAAGGTTATTTTTTCGATTTTCCTTTTGATGTGCTATCTGCCACTGTTAAAATAAACCTACCATTGAAATGATACTGTTCTGAGACTTTTCATTTCTTTGTCATTGGACAAACTTACAAAATCAGTGAGGGGTCAAATAATTATTTCCTCCACTGTAGGATATGTATTGTCATGTTTCACAGTGGTCAGTCCCACCCCTAATTGGCAGCTGTGTCAATATCCATGAGAGCCATCTAGCAGTGTGTACTAGCTGTGACTAAGGACTAACCTGTCTGAATCGCGCTTGCTTTTCCTGGGCTTTTTGCTACTTAGTCTGTTAGAGCTGGGACCCACTAGAGCATTTTTGGCAGCGTTTTGGGATCGCTTTCAATCACTAGCTATTTCTCAAAACGCTTTGCAATATAAGTGGATGGAGCGGATCCCCCTGGAGTGATTGCGATTAGGGAAATTGCAAACGAAGGTCATGAAGCATTTTGGGAGCGTTTACACTGTATAGGAGCAGGGTAATCACTTCTAAAATAGTTTACTAAGCGCTACCATTAATCGCTAGTGATTGCAATAGAGCTTTGTAGTGGGTCCCAGCCCTTATGTGGATTTGATTTAATAAAGAAGAAATAGCTTTTACGTGAGTGCGGACTTCCCTTCCTTCATTACAAATAATTCCAAACTGCGTATACCCAGAATGCTCCAGGCTGCGGCTGTTTTTCACAGCCGTTCGGATGGAAGTGCAAACGGAGTGGGCGCACAGAGTGGTCAGAGCATAACTTGAGATTATCTGAGCTTATATTAAAACCATGGAGGTTCCATAGATAAGTAAGGGAGAATCTCTTGGGAGACAGCACTAATAACAATAAAGAGGTTTTAGCCTCTTTGTCTACTGTCCAAAATTAAAGAACTTTTTTTTTTTTATAGAATTGGGCATACATTGAATGTATACTGTTACATAGTTGCAATGTTTGAGGCTAGGTTCACAGTGGTCAGTTGCATATTGCACGTGTTAAAAAGTGTGTGACCTGCAATTTAGACTGGACCTAGACTTTAATGCAATCCGTTACTGTTAACAGGCCCATAGAATTGTGGGTAGTAAACTGACATGTAGAATTATTTTGCAAGGCAACTGAGCACTGTGAACAGAGCCTGAATGTTAATCACAATTTTGTGTACAACATTTTTAAACAGATTTCTCTTAACGAAATATGAAACCAGAATCAAACGTTATATTGGCGTGTTGGTATCTGTGCGATTAATTAAATCTCCAGTTTAGAGCTCCATTTTATTTCTGCATACTGTTAGTATGTATGTTAAACTTTTTTTTCTGCATTGTGGCTGTACCCATATGTTTCCCTTGCAGGTGGGCCTTGAAGTGAAACTTGGATGGGGCCTGCTAGTTTTTTTTATGGTTTTTGACAGTGGCCAAGATAAAGTTAATGAAATACATGGATCTTAAATATGTTTTCACTCTGCAGTGCCCTTAAGGACAGCCGCTTTCCTCCACTGACCCGCGAGGAGCTGCCCAAGCTGTCCTGCTCCGTGTCTCTGCTCACCAACTTTGAGGATGTTGGAGACTTCCTAGATTGGGAGGTGAGCAGATCCTGTAGATCCCTGTGGTTTTCATGTGACTCCAGATCTGCAAGCCTGCGTGTGGAAATTCCTAAAGTCCTTGGCTAGTAGAAATTGAGTTCATTTCCAGTGTGTCTAAAGGATACAGGCATGCTTTGTTGCAGCACATAACTTACCCAGTTAGAGGAAAGACTCTGGATCCTGTAGAGGCTTCTCATGTCCTTGAACTTACTGCCACTGCTCTGGACCCTCCTGAAGATCACAACTGTGCTCCTCGTCATGTAAGACCGCGGCTGTGCTGCACCCATACAAGTACAGCCATGCTGGAGCCGCTTGTGCACGATCGGCTTCGGCTTACTGTGCAGGCACACTATACTAACTGTCATGATCAGAAAATCCTCTCACAGGTCCGAACGTGCCAGTGGTGGGGGCTATGAGGACGTGGACAGCCTTTGCAGGATCCAGAGGCGTCCCTACTAGGTGTAGGTAAGTATCTGTTTTTATGTTTCAGGTTTCAGCTCAGGTACACTGTAAGAGTGTTTAGTGTGAAGCAATTCTGTTTTACAACACAGGATTATAACTGCTCCCATTTACCTTACAAAAAGAGTCATTATCTGCCAATAGTCCTATGTTTGTAGACATTACTAGCACTTACACAGAGGTATAATACTGAATCAATTTACTATAGAACATTGATGGGGGTTTGAAAACAATGGCCTCGATTCACTAAAGGGTGCTAAGTGTTAGCACGGTAGTGAAAAGGCAATTAGGACGCGAAAATGGGCACTTCACGCGCTAACATGCGCCCAAGCGTTTGCGTACGCATAGGTTAGCGCTGCACAGTGTGCGCAAAATACCCTGAAAAGCTATTTTACACGCGAACGGTGCGACGTTTCGGGCGCACCAACTTAACAGCTTTGGACATGCAAACTACTTAGCACCTTAGTTTGCACGTCCAAAGCTTTTAGGCGTGCTAACTGTGTTAGCACCCTTTTGTGAAGCAAGCCCAATGTGTTTAAGCAGAGATCAGTACACACTGTAGCTTCATTACTATCAGTATAAGCATAGTGAAACAACTTCTGTACATACTGGCAATAACACACCTGTTTCTTAAAAGGTATAAAATAGATAATGTATCCATATAATAATACCCCTGTCGCTGTGTATTCCTGTATTCCTTTGTCAATGCGTCTGTGTCAGTGCCTGGTGCACATGCGCACCACAAGTCCATGAGCGAGCTTCAGGTGCAGGGCTATGGATGGGCGTGAGGCCATGGACGTGCACACAGAGTTCGCACGTGCTTAGACAAAGTTCTCTGGCGCTCGTTATTTAATGGGTTTCTGGGCTAGTATTTCATAATTAACTAAGGTCTCATTGTAAAGCTTGGTACAAACATCCAGTTTTTATTGGCCAATTTTACCATTTCCATGTAGTATGAGTTTGAATACTAGGAACAGATTGTGTAGGTAAGATCTCATAATACATATAGTCGGTATAGGATAGGGGGTGGGAAAAAAACACAAAGGAGAGCGCACTCTTGACTTCTGATAATCAAAGGGGACTAGCCGGTCTTAGACAGATCTCACCTGATAAGGTGGTTGATATGCCCACTATCAGCATAAAGGTCCGTACACACGCCGGACTGCTGGCAACGACTGGTCCGTCGTCACCTCCCGCTGGGTGGGCATTCCAGCGACAGTCCGGCGTGTGTACAGTCTGTCTGCAGACTGATACGGCTGTTTCTGAGTGATCCGCCCAGCGGATCGCTCAGAAACAGCCGTATCAGTCCGCCGACAGACTGTACACACGCTGGACTGTCGCTGGAACGCCCACCCAGTGGGAGGTGACGACGGACCCGTTGTTGCCTGCAGTCCGGCATGTGTACTCTTAAGACGCTTGTGTCCCTCTCAGACCAGGGACCAGGTCAGCAGCAGGTTCCCTTTCCAAAAGGCTGGAAGCAGGAGAGCTGGAGTAGCTGTCATTAACTGCAGCCGTTAGTGTCCCCGCACTGGCTGTATTGCCAGAGCTGCAAGCACCTATGGGTTGAGCGAGACTCTATCCCTTTAGAAGGGAGAGTCTACTTCATATAATCAAAGTTTGTGTATTAATCCTATACAGATTTTCCTACCACTGGTAGTTGACCATGCACAGAGCAGCACCGACTCTCATCACCTTACACGTCTCCAAACCATAGAAGCACAATTTTATCCAGCTCGGTCCCTCTTGTCTTAGTGGTTCAGTACAGTCGTCATCTAAGTTCACCTACATACTACATAGTGGTGGTGATTGGTCAAAATTAGATTTGTGTATATGCCCTGGTGAGGTGATAATATTGGCCAATCATTATCATCACATTTGCATGTGTGTTTGCACAATAAGATAATAAAGTACACTTCACTATACACTAAAGGTGCCCATACATCAGCTGATGTTTGGGCATATCGACCAAGAGACATATCTCTCTCTGATCAAATATGATTGGCGAGAAATCTGTTGCCTGCCTATATACCTCAAGCCCATTCCCAAGCGATCTCAGCATGACATTTCTCGGGAATCAGACTTGTGATGACACATCTGCCGCCTCACTGTCCCTGACGCTGTCCCCCCAATGTAAAATGTGCCTTGTGCATGAATACTTTACCTGTTGGTGTCCAAATTTTGTTGGATCGCAGAAGCAACAAATTTCAGCCCGAAATTACATTGTCGATCAGGCTTGCTCTTAGCGGCACCAATTTTCATCTGATTAGATTATAATAATCTTATCAAATATAATTGAATCAGATGGTCATTTGTCCACCAAGTTGCCTGATGTATGGCCACCTTAACATATAAAGCAGTAATTTGTGTACAGTCAGTTAGCAATGGTTCAAAGAACTTTCCTGGTGTCTACTGCAGATTGGCGATAGCATTGTGGTGCAGCCGGTAAGGCAGGAAGTGATGCTCACTTCCTGTTAGCCAATCCATGACGTGCGTGTAAGTGTATTGCTAAAATACGCTTCCACGCATGCGCGATATGAAAAAGCGCGGTGGGTCATTTTGAAACATGCTTGTCGCCATGAACATACATAATTTTCGGTTCGCCGCAGGACAACGTAGGTAGGAGCTCACTTAGGAGGGCAGTTCCGGTGCAGCACACTGCACCGTGGGTATTATGAACAATCGTACACACGTCCAACACTACTTGTATTTTCCACGCACCAATCAACTAAATGACCAAGTCATGTAAATACTGCGTGCGCAAGTGAAATAACGAACTGCACGACATGTCTGGTTTATTAAGCTCTCCTCCCCTCCCCCTCTTCAAAAAAAGAAAGAGATAATTAGCTTTGAGCTTTGCAGCATTTTGGCTTTATTAGCAGTGTTTGCTCAGCAAGATTGGTGTTTCTTCTTCTGTCCTAATTCAGGAGAGCTGCATTCAGCTACAGCTTGGCTTGCTCAATTGTATAGATAAAGCTCTGGTATATATTTACGTTTGCAATGAAAAAATAAATAAAAACTGAACACAAACAGGCTTAGATGTTTATCTCATGTCACATGTCAGTTCAG
Source organism: Hyperolius riggenbachi (assembly GCF_040937935.1). NCBI lineage: Eukaryota > Metazoa > Chordata > Amphibia > Anura > Hyperoliidae > Hyperolius > Hyperolius riggenbachi. The sequence goes on along the minus strand of NC_090649.1, from coordinate 127,368,860 downwards.
AAATGCTTTAAGGCCTCAGTCACACTCGGGCGCTTTAAGCAAAGCGCTGCAGCACAAGTAATCCTATGGGATTACTCACACTGCTTCATTGCGGCCCGTTGCAAAGGCAAATGTGCTGCATGTAGTATATTCCTGAAGATTCCGTCACGGCAAAACCTTCCCTCTGTCTCTTGTATTTGAGACGGAGGGAGGTTTTGCCTATAGGCTGTATTCCTTTGCATGCGCCCATGCCCCTGATGATTCACACCTATGACGAAATGTGTTGGACGGAGCTAGGATGCACATTGGTTCTGTGATGATCTCTCTGAAGCACAGCTGATGTGGTGGAGCAGGAGCCCACTGGACCATAAGAGGCAATTGTTCAATACTGTATTGCAAGTTTTAACATTGTATGTGGATTTTAGTGGGGGGTTTATTATTATACTTTTATTGTTTTATGCTATGAAGAGTCTGTCTGTACTTAAGGATCTGCTTTTATGGAAGCAACGGCTGTAAAGAGACCTGCAGGTAAGCAGGCACTGTGAGGGAGTTGTAGTTGGCTCTTCCCCTGCTTCTGATGATGGCACATTTCTCTCAGTGTTTGGAGTTACACAATAGGGTGTGTGGAATATAACCATACACTCTGTTTCCTCTCTCTATGTTTTTATTCTCTGAGGCGAGGAGACATAGTGGAGGACTGAAGTCATACCAAAAGGTCTATCGACTGTTTAAAGTGAGCGCAGCAGAAGAATAATAAAATGTAATCCTATGTGTGTACTCTCGCTTGCGCTGTGATTTTTTTTTAAATCACCCATAGCATAACATTAGCAAGAGCTTTTGAAATCACCGGCACTTAAAAAGCGCCTGCAGTGTGAACCAGCCTTTAGTTCATACTAATCTGACTTCTACTACAGTTCCCACAGCAGGTCACCTACTGCCCATCTTTCTCTCCTCTCCTTAGAAAAGAACAGGCAGCTTGGCGGACATGTTTGATGACCGTTTCACACCAGGGTGGTGCGGTATTTTTGCCACATCCCACCGATGTGCAATTAAATCTATGGAGACTTGCGTACTTTGACGCTACGGCATGATGCGACGGAAGTGCCATTTTCGCAGCATCCCCATTGCAGGTCCAGAACAATGTTACCATGTGTCTTCTGCGGCGAGCTGTGTCAGCCTGGAAGTCATGTTACTCTATGGCGACGCGTATAATTTTAAACAATTACCGACGCGGCGCGGAAGTGTATCTTTACAATACCCTTCTGTGCACTTCTGCATACCCCGAAGCAGGAAGTGACCCCACAAATGCGTTTCACTTCCTGCTTGGCCCAATGCCAGATTGGGAATACCGCCTAGTAACGCGGTGTTCCCCGATTGTCTATTTTTGGTGGTGCGGCTGCCGCACCACATCGCCACTTTACAGTGTGAAACCGGCCTCAAGCTATCATAAACAATTGTTTAAAGCAGCAATAATCTACTGTCTGTATGTATCTGCAAAACCAAAATAATCATATGGGGTTCCAAGAAAGTTCTAATTAGGATTAGTGTTGTCAATAAACAATAAATGTTTGTGCATCCAGCTTATTACACTTCAACCCGTGTGGTGAAAATAATCGTAATGCGGCAAGGTTTCACCAGAAAATAATTGTAATGGGACAGCGTTTCACCAGAAAATAATCGTAATGCGGTAATGTTTCACTATAAAATAATCTTAATGGGGCAGCGTTTCACCAGCAAATAATTATAGTGTGGGCAGCGTTTCACCAGAGAATAATCGTAATGTGGGTAGTGTTTCACCAGAAAATAATGTGCACCTGTAAAAAAAAAAAAAAAGCATTTACTCACCTGCAGAAGACTCCTCTCCTGGCGCGCATCTGCCCCGATGATCTTCACAAATCTTGCGCTCATGCTGTAGAGCAGGGCTACGGGAAGATGGTGCCCAAAGCCCTGTACTGGAGACACAAATAGTGTCCAGTGCAGGGCTTCGGACACCATCTTCCCATAGCCCTGCTCTGCCTGCCGGAAGACTCCCACAGGCTGAGGTGAGCTGCGGGGAGTGAACTGGTGTGGCGTCTATTAGACACCGCAAGCCAGGGATCCCACAATCTGAGAGGGGGCTTGGTCCCCACCCCCGCACAGCACCCCAGGTGACTGCCTGTTTGGCCTAGTGGACCAGGTGCCCCTGGTAGTTCCCATGTGATAGACCAGTATACAGACTGGTGCCCTGAAAGGGCTGTGGCACACAGAGAGATAGGTAGCATAGCAGATATTTCTAGCTGTCTGTACCACAAGTCTAAGCAACTACAAGTTCTTACCAGTTTCCTGTAGTTATTGGATAACGAGCCACAATGACAGAGTTTAGAAACTGCTGTCTCTGTCAGCAAGACCTTAATTTTGTAGAGAACTAGTTTTAGTCTATTCTTTTAGCAAAGAATTCAGATGGATTCATTTTTCTACTCAGGTTGGAGTACACGGGATTCGGATTGAGTTCCTGAATGAAAAAGGAGTAAAACGCACAGCCACCTACCTGCCAGAAGTAGCCAAGGAACAAGGTGAGTCCCAGTGATTGCTTCAGTGTCTTTGCAGATGTTTGACAAATGTTTACAATTTTAATGGCATTAAGTTTAGCCGAGGTGACATGTGACATGATGAGATGTGTGTTCAGTGCCTAGCACACAAATAACTACCGGTATGCTGTATTACTTTTTTTCTTTCTCTGCCTGAAAGAGTTAAACATCAGGTATGTAAGTGGCATTTCCAGTCTGAGTCAGGCCTGGGTCAGACTACAGTGTGACCCTCACTGATAAGAAATTCCAACTATAAAACACTTTGCTAGCAGAAAATGGCTTCTGAGAGCAGGGAATAGATAAAAAGGGTCAACAGTTCATAGATTTTAGCTCTGGCATCCTTCTTTAATGAATGTGTCATTGAGCAAAGACAATAAAACAGTAAAAAATTAAAAAGTACATTTAAATATAAAATAAAACTGTGGAATGTCTTAAAAAATCATTTTTAGGAGAAGGAGGATGGATACAATTGTTTATTTTATTCATTTATTTTCACCTCGGGTGTCCTTTAAGGATTATTTACAGTGGTGTACAGGTAAAATGTGTGTAACTCACACTGCTACTGAGGTGCTGAGCTTCATTCAGCTCTGGAAATGAAAATGTATTATTATTATTGATTTATATAGTGCAAACCTCTTTCATAGGGATGTACAAACAATTATTAAAAGAAAAGTTACATGGCAGACAAAGACAACATGGATAATACATAGTTGTACAGCACATCAACAATTGCAGCAATACCAAGCTACAATACCCACAAAAGCTTACAGTGTGTGGGTACAAGAGGTAAGGGGAGTTAGCCAGTTGTGCATACAATGGTACTGTAGGCCTTCCGTCATTGCCTAGTAAAAAAATAGTAGGTCAGAGCTGGCTGAAATGTTCTAGGTCTACCAGTCTACTTCCCTGAACAGTTTAGGCTGGCAAACAATAAGCATATTGACCCTGAGAAAAGGCATTTCAGGCGGGTTAGAGCTACTAGAATCTCCTGTTATTTTAAAGTAAGTCTGTAGGCAATTTACCATGGAACAGAAGTTGCGCGGTTGTGTGACGTCACACACGAGCCACATGAGACTACCACGTGGGTGGAGAAGCAGCAAAAGAGACCAGTGGCAGCTGGACTAGCTGAGATTACAATACACGGGCACCGAGGGGGCACATTAACATTTGGGGGTATTATTGTTATTATTTATTGGATTTATATAGCGCCAACATATTACGCAGCGCTGTACAATACATAAGATCACAGACAATGATAACGGGTGACCGACAGCACAATACAGGTAATAGACAATAGATACACAATACAAAACTGGTAGTATAATGCCAGATCATACTCTGGAGTGGTAGTGCTAACACCAGTAAAGTGGCAGATGTGGTGTCACAAGGCAGATTCCATGCTGAAATTGATGGGGAATCGGCCTGCGGTGTATGGACAGCCAACAGATCTCACTCTGATCAGATTCGATTCCAGAGAGATTCTTCTCTTGGTCGATCTGCAGATACATTGCTAGATATATCACTAGCTGTATGGCCACCTTTAGAGATAAACAGTTTAGGAAGTATTGTCCCGATTTCAGATTTCTCCATTTGATGACATGTGTATGTGTCTCTCCAGACTGGGATCAGATTCAAACAATAGACTCGCTACTCAGGAAAGGCGGCTTTAAAGCTCCTATCACTAATGAATTTAGGAAAAGCATCAAGCTCACAAGGTAAGCAGCGCCTTCATCCCTACAACTGCAATCATTTGATCTCATTGGGTGCCTACTGATGATACAAGCTTACCACTTCAATGTAATATGTATTCCAAGTTTATACTCAGGTTACCCTTCTACTACATAGATTTGGTTTGATTGTACAATTAAGATTGCATAATTAGAAGGCACCTTAAATGTGCCCATTAACCCCCTTGGGGGTATGATTCTTTCGGATTTTAGGGTCTAAAAGCTCTACATTTTTTTTTATTTATTTTTTTGCACCCTTTCAGACCCTTAAACCAGGAAAAAAAATCATGCTGCTAGGGAGTTCTGCACTCACTTATCTCCCTGGGATCCTGCGCTGCAGTTTTCCTTCTTTCCTCCAGGTGGCGCTGTAACCCTATAGTGAGATTGCCGGCTGTCATCATGACGACAGACAGCAATCTCACCAGGGGGAAGCAGAGCCTCGGAGGAGAGGAAGAGGAATGGCAGCCGATATAGGGATCCCCCGGGAGGTGAGTAAAATCCCCCGTTGCGCGCATTGCTCTGCATAGACCTCCAGGAGTTCAGCTCGGAGTTACCGCTCCTGGCATGTTTTTTCCATCTCGAGCTGTACTCGTGATTACCGCTAAGGAGGTTAATGGTGCAATTTTTAGTGAACTTTTGAGTATTTTAGTGCTGATCATTCAGATAGAATTGTATAGAAACTGAGAAATTGATGGTTCCAATCATTCCTAAATGATCACATTATTGATAGTTTCCATAAAGACCTGGTCGATCCATGGGGCAGATTTTTTTACATACATACAATCATGTTTTTTTGATATTGTGAATAATTTGAATCTGTTAAAGAGAATCTGTATTGTTAAAATCGCACAAAAGTAAACATACCAGTGCATTAGGGGACATCTCCTATTACCCTCTGACACAATTTCGCCGCTCCTCGCCACATTAAAAGTGGTTAAAAACAGTTTTAAAAAGTTTGTTTATAAACAAACAAAATGGCCACCAAAACAGGAAGTAGGTTGATGTACAGTGTGTTCACACATAGAAAATACATCCATACACAAGCAGGCTGTATACAGCCTTCCTTTTGAATCTCAAGAGATCATTTGTGTGTTTCTTTCCTCCTGTTCTCATGCACTGAAGTTTCAGGCTGCTTGTTTCTTCCTGCAAACAGCTTTGCCCTTGTCTATAATTCTTCAGTATGTGAAAGCCCAGCCAGCTCAGAGAACGATTTATCCAGCTTGTAAAAGATAAGAGAGAAGCTGCTCTAATCTAAATAACACACAGGCAGTGTGCATAGAGGGGCCTGGAAGGGGGAGTTCATAGCAGAACCACAACACTGAAGAACTTGGCAGCCTTCCAGACACAGGCCGACAAGTCTGACAGGGGAAAGATACATTGATTTATTACAGAGACCGTGATAGTATAAAGTGCTGCAGTAAGCCAGAACACATTAGAATAGCTTTTTGAACTTGTAGGATGATAAAAAACAGGATGCAATTTTTGTTACGGAGTCTCTTTAATGCTGTTGATTGATTAAAATAATCTTTTTATTCAGTCTGAATAATCTGATTGAAACTTCGATTGTTCACTTAAAATTGCATCATTAATGGGCACCTTTACCATGACAAGTCTTTTTCAGGCGTTCAGATGTTCAGACCATACATTTCCCAACATTGAACCCCCTCATCTGACTGGAGAACAGCCCATCGCCACTCTGTGAAAAAAAAACAGGTGGCACAATCTATATGCTGCTCCTCTTCCCCACCGCTCTGTGCAAGCCATGCAATCGCAGCAATAAGATGGTCACATTTTTCCTGTGGTGTCCACATATGGTGTATTGAGCACACGCAGAGCCTTCTGATTGGATGTCTGCAGTTGCTTGCTACCAATGTGCAGCTTGCAGAGCACAGGAGAGGGACCAGTAATTAGATTGTGCCACACATTTCTTCAAAGAGCAGCGTCCCTTGTGAACATGGGCTGTTCTGTGGTCAGATGCTATCAGTACTTTTATGGGAAATCATTATGCACGTAAAGCAAGGTGAACGGGACCTCTCATTTATTTTTATAGCTACATTGTTTTATAACAAAGTCATTCTTATTTATTGGCGTCCTGAGAAAAATGAATCTGATAGTTGTCCTTTTAAAAAAGATACAGATAAAGATATAGAGAACAGAGGCGCCTGCAGTGTAAAATCAGCTAAAACATTTTAAAAAATAGGAGATGTAGTAGTGGTGGACTTACCTACAGTACTCCAAAGGACATGCAATAAACATGGTGACGTTTAAACAGAGTAAATGTATTAATACACTCCACACAAATTTGCAATGCGTTTCGTAGTCGTGACCCCCGATTCATCAGGCAATAGACAGGAGTATACAGCTAAAACAGTCCTGGTCCGTAATAAGCGCCTCTGTGTGTCACACCCCTGGGGGAGGGTGTTTTACCCCAGCTTCTTCTTCTGATCTACAGAGAGCGACTTCTTAATCCTGAGTGGGAACAGGTCTAATCTTCCCACCTGCCTTTACAGTGGTAACCCACGTTTGTGAGTATAACGATACTTACTTAACTAATTACCTCCTTACCAATACATACTACACCATATTGGGCTCTCGGTGCCCCTTGTTTTCTGTTTTAAAAGAGACATTCAGTCATCTCTATGTATGATACTGCATAGGGCTTATTTCCACTGGGAGCCTAATGCTGGGTACACACTATGAGATTTTATGGTCGATTTACTGTCAGATTGATTATTTCCAACATGTCAGATTTGCTTTCCGATTGATTTCCGAGCATTTTCCGATTGATCTATCAAAGTTAACGGAAATCGATCGGAATATGCTCGGAAATCGATTGGAAAGCAAATTGAACATGTTGGAAATAATCGATCTGACAGTAAATCGACCATAAAATCTCATAGTGTGTACCCAGAGTAAGATCCATTTGGCTACCATATAGCTGAGCCTTCAGATTTGCTGCAATGTATCAAGCTGTCAAGTTTATTTACCTAAATGATACTTAGATTATTATTGCTCTGCTTTTATTCATGTGTAAGTGTTTTTTTTGTCATTGTTTTTCCTCTACAGGTACCGCAGTGAGAAGGTGACAATCAGTTACACGGAATATATGGCATCCCGCCAGCCAGCACAGCAGAATGGCACTGTGCATGCACCGCCTCATTATACACATTACTCCTGACACAGCGCTGCCCCCTCTGCAGCCCTGTCCCCCGCTCGCCGGCAATGCCTGTGACCTCCTGACATCTGACTCCTCCTCAGCTCCCTCCTCCTGGTCCAGTTACCTGTACTACTGCACCATCTTATGAGCTTCACCAGAGGAGGGAGCAGTGCCCAGAGACTCGCAGACACATGCAGCCTTACCTCACCCTGGCGCTCTCCAGAGACTCAGGAGGGAGAGCAAAGTGTGATGTTCCAGTCTCTACCTACCCTCCAGTGTAAGGGGTCATCTGGCCAAGGGAAAAAGCACTTTTAGGTTTTTACATTCTGAGCTCTTTAATTTTTTATTATCTAAAGACCTATATGTCTTTTTTTTTGTTAACCTTGAAAAATCCTATATGGATGAAATCTGATCCCCCTACTTCTTGAGCTTGCCTTGATTGATGCAATATGTGCTTAGTACGGCGTTCTGCATCAGAAACAGATAAGCCACACCAGATCTTGTACTGCGGTGTCTGCTAGTCAGAGAGGAGTAGCACAAAGCAACTAGCTGCTAGCCATGAGCAAAAAATTCCACTAAAATGCAAATTACCCGAGCCAGGAAGGGAAAAAAACTGAGCCAATCAAAGCCGGTAGCTGGTGAACAGCTGGCATGTGATTAATTAACCAGCAGGTAAGCCTGGTACACACTTAACTTTGATTGGTCAATCACTGACCATTTTTACCACCTCCATGTAGTATGAGTTGTTTACCTACACCATCTGCTCATAGCTTTGGTTGGCTAAATAACATTCCCCCTCTAGGTCAGTGGTGATTGGCATGGTGAATCTCTTCGTAATTACTAGCCAATGTATAAAATCCCTCTCACGTGGGGCTGAGTTTCCAAATGGTTTTACCAAAGCTTAAAAAAATATACATTTTGCCCTTATACTGGTTTTGCTTTCCACTTTTTAGTGTCTTACATGATTAAGTACAACATTGAAGTGCTGCAATACCTTGCAGTGTCCAAGTGTACGGAAGCCTTTACAACTAATGGGAGCATAGATTTTATTTTCTGCTAACTTGTGTGATGTGACAGCTAGAAGGTGATTTGCTGACTTTGGCAGAAGAGCTTTGTGCGCTCTCCACTATTACATGAATTCTAATAGCCCATGGAAACTCCTGTCCACTATGCACTCAGCTCTGCCTTTCTGACAAATGTGATATAGTAAGGCAAGTCAAGTGAATTCATCAACTTTTTTAAACCATATCCCTCCCATGCTCTAATGCACAAGCTGCTCATTACATTCAAAGTGTACCTGAGGCAAACCTAAGGGGAAAACACAGATGCTTGCCTGAGAATAAGGGAGCCTCTGGATCCTGCAGAGGCTTCCCATATCCTCCTGGCCCCAAAATTGCCACACAGACCCCAGAAAGAAATCCAATTGGATTTCTGATCAGAACCTTGCTCCTCCTATGCACAAGTGTGGCTGTACTCAGGGCCGGTTTAAGGAGCCCCTAACTTAACGTTAGACCCTGCCCCCCTCCCCCCCCCCCCCCCCATTGCTTTGCGAGGTGATTGGCAGACAGGGAGGCATATATTTTATCTGATTCCACGCTGGCCTGGTTGCCATGGTTTCTTCCACCTGGCCTTCCACCTTGCTCCTTTCTTCCTGGTGTTGAGATGTGTACACCGTGGCAACAGCAGAGCGCCTCTTCCCTCCTCGCAGGATTGGACATATTGACGTGATGTCCCATGCCTGCTACACTAAGGAGAGCAACACTGGCCATCCGCAGTGCGTGTGTTTCACCACCAGAAGGTGAAGAAAGGATGAAGGTGAAAGGCAAGGCGTATGAAATCATGACAACCGGGCCGGTGTGGAATCAGGTATCAAGCATATGTCTCCTTGCTGCTACAAGCCACGGCACCTAGCGGCCCACGGCACCACGAATGTAATTTTTAAAGGTGGGACAAACACTTGGGTGGCCCCTATGAACTTGGGGGACCGGAAGCAATTGCCCCCTTTGCCTTAATGGAAGGCCAACCCTGGCTGTACTGTGCATGCGTAAGTATGGCCGCACTCGTGCATGAAGTGGAGTGCAGTTGCAAATTTCAGGAGTGTCCCGGGCAGCCATGAAGTCTCCAGGAGGATATGAGAAGTCTCTAAAGGATCCAGAGGCTTTCCTTCTCTTAGGTGTCTGTCTTTTTTTTGTTGTTGTTTTTTTTTTACCTTAGGGTCACCTTTGGTTAACTTTACAGACAACTAAACCCAAACTTTGAATTTTGAAAGTACACATCAAGTTAAAATTATAAGTGCTACTTTGGGCTTTACATTTTCTAATTTAATAATCTGTTTGTGCTCCCCTGTACCTGGACCATACATAAGACACCACTATCCATATACACACAAAACCTCTGCGCTGGCTGACTTACAGTTCATTAGATGGGGTCTTGAAAATTCATCTTCCTGTGAACTACAGTTCTGCAGGAAGCTGGCCTGTGTAGTGGTCGATACAAGCTCCTTGCCTGTGTAGTGGGCAACACAAACTCCTCCCTATTGCTTGTGTATAAGACTGAAAATGGATGAAGTAAGTGTTGAACTGTGCAGCTAAAGAACAAATGAAATAATCATTTCTGTGCTCCACCCTTGTCACTTCTCATTGCCATCAACTTCTTCCACATGTTTTCTACTGCAATGCTAGGAAGCATAGTCTGGTCTACAAGATTCTTCCTACTTTGGGAGTCACATGGCCACTCCTGATTGACCCACTCAACCAGATGAATCTGCAGATGATGAGCAGCCATAATTTACTCATGGAACGGGTATTCTCTCCACAAATTTGTTTCTATGCACTTTTATATTCACTTATCAACCTGACTGCTATTAGTTGGGCTTTAAGGAACCCTGACTTGAGAGAAATGCAATCAACAGCATCTTTTTTCCTTTTAGTAGAGTCATAACACCTGTTCTGCATCCCAGTTCTGAGATAGTGATTCAAAAGGTAAAAAACTGTTAGATGTTACTCCCTAATGTGTTTCTTGGCATCAGTGTTATAGCCCTGAAAACCCAGGCATACATCGAAAACCACTGGTGTACAGCATACCTATGGCCTACTGATTTTATAAGAGTCATTTGAATCAATTTGCAGACAGCTGTTTTAGGCTGCTTTGGTCTTCGTCAGTAATGTTTCCTTTCACTGTATTTCTCAGTGGGCATGTCCAAATCATATGTTAACTTACCTATCAGGTTGATAAATGAATACAATATAAATGTAGAGACGTAAAATACTGGACAGAATACCTGTTTTCTGGGCAAAATGTACTGGTTACTGCAATACAAGTTGCCTTCTCTCCTATCTGGATTTAGCTGCTGGACAAGTCAGGTGTGTCCATGTAATGCCCAAAGTAAGAAGAACAATATATGCCAGACTACATTCCAGGAATCTCAGCATTACTGTAGAAATATGCAGCTGCATGAGCTAGACTTGTGAGTCATAGGAGGTGAGATATTACAAGGGTCCTTTCTTGCTATAAAATGTAATCTGCCCAAAATGCTGGTGTGTGCAATTTGTATACATTTTCCCATTGAAAATGAATAAGAAATGCCCAAAACATACATACATGCGACATGCGGTGCTTTTTTTTAAAGAGCCACTTCAACATACTGCAATGCATAGAGTTAATGGTACAAGAAAAATACGTGACAAATCTTATATATATGCAAGTAATGACACAGAAAAATCACTGCTACTCTGGTCATAAAGGTGCCCATTAATAGTACAATTTTTAGTCAATGATTACATATTCGATAAGATTATTGAGATAATTTTGTATGAAAACACAGAAGCTGGTTTGCCCAATCGATCCTGAACTATTACATTATCAATCGTTACCTTAAAGAGCTGGTCGATCAGTGCAGCATATTTTTTCATAGATACAATTGCAAACACGATCCTTTTAGTTCAAGCTGAATGATCACTATTGTTCATTAACATTTTGAGTTAAAGGGCAACTGAGGGGTATGGAGGCTGCTATATTTATTTACTTTAAACAATACCAGTTGCCTGGCAGTTGATCTTTCATGCATCAGTAGTGTATGAATCCTACACCTGAAACAAGTATGAAGAAATGGAGTCAAACATAAGTGAAACATCTGATCTACATGCTAGTTCAGGGTCTACGGCTAAAAGTATTAGATGCTTAGGATCAGTAGGACAGCCAGGCAATGTGCATTGTTTAAAAGGAAATAAATATAGCAGCCTCCATATCCCTCTCAGGTCAGTTGACCTTTACTGGGCACCTTTAGGATCATGCTTCTGTTGACAGATTCCCTATAGAGATTGCCCGCGGGTTATTCTTAAGGTTTTGAATGTCAGCTTCACTGCACTGGTTAGTTTCATCTGTATCCATTGACTTCCAAAGTAGGCAGTACTCACAGGGTGCCTTTGTAAATACTGACAAACAGTGCCATATGATAGTGGTTAATGCATGCCAGCATATCTATGCCAGAGTTTTGTAAACAGAACCCTAAAATCTCATACAGCCATGAAGCTTTTGTTTTCTAAATGATCAATCTTCCTGATCATTTCTAGTGACCATTCCATGTATGTCCAGATGTCCCTATTGTATTAGATACTTAAAATGAATAGTCTCCATAATACAGTACATGGTGCTTGGCAGAGCCTAATGTGTGTCTGTTCATGAATCACTGGGGTAAATAGCCAGATCTAGCCTGAATATTAGAAGTCCATACACAGTTCAAAATAGTGTCTCCAAATCTGTCCTCAAAGTGTAGCCGAGGCGATATGTGACACGATGAGATAAACGTGTATGTACAGTGCAAACCGTTAATATCCAGGCTGTTTTACTTTTTTGCTGCCTGAAAGGTAATTTTTAGGCATGGAAGTGACAGCTTCTGTCTTGTCAGTACCTTGTTGGGAATATAGTAAACATCACTGATAAGCAAATTACAGGCATAAAAGTTTTCCTGGCAGAATACAACTTCTGAGGACAGGGGAGAGATAGGACAAGGTCCATAAGTTCATGTCTTTTCACTCCGGGACACTTAAGGCCTCAATTCACTAATCTTTATCAAACACTTTATCGAACGTTTGATAATTTACCTCATGAGTAAAGTCTAATTTTGAATTCACTAAGGTGTTATAGTTTTATTGAACGTTTTATTGATAAAACATTTAATAAATCTATAAAACCTTAATGAACTGAATTCAAAATTAGATTTTACTCATGAGGTAAATTATCAAACGTTTGATAAAGTGTTCGACAAATCTTAGTGAATTGAGGCCAATCATTATAGGCTGCCACTGATTAGAGACAGCAAAACATTCAATACTTTGTGAATGTTTACATATAAAAGAAAATCTATTTTAACCTCCCTGGTGTTCAGGTTTTTTTTTTGCAAAAAAAATTTTTTCTATCATGTAGCGCTAGCTACATGATGCCCCCCTCCCTGCAGCGTCCCTCCCACCCCTCCAATCGCCGCCCGCGCGCTTGCCCATAAGGAAATCCCGTTCTGAACGGGATTACCTTTAGGGATTCCCCGTCGCCAAGGCAACGATCGCGATGACGTCACCGACGTCAGAGGGAGTCCCGATTCACCCCTCAGCGCTGCCTGACACTGATTGGCCAGACTGCGCACGGGGTCTGAGGGGGGCCTCTAAGGCGGCAGGTAGCGGCGAATCGGTGGCGATTGCGGTATACACGCAGCTAGCAAAGTGCTAGCTGCGTGTACCAAAAAAAAATTACGCAAATCGGCCCAGCAGGGCCTGAGAAATACTCCTGCCCGCCAGGAAGGTTAAGGCCTCTTTCACAGTGGGACGTTAAAGTCGCATGTTATAAAAATTATATCGCAGACTAACGCACATCACAGTGCACACGTTGCGTTGTGTGTAACGTGTAGCAATATTTAGAAAGTGCTGCATGCTGTGCGTTTAGCAATACATTTGCTGCGTTGTGTGTTGCACATGCTCAGTAATTTTTTAAAAAATTTTTCTTAAATGTAACGCATGCGCCGTTTTCGTTCCATCAGTATGCAACGAAAACGGTGCACCAAGAGACACATAACGCAGTGCAAAATGAAGTTGAATTTCATAACCTACATGCACTGCGTTAGGGGCACGTTGTGCGACTTTAACGTTGCATCAAACGCAACGTCCCACTGTGAAAGAGGCCTAAAAGTGATTTTTAGGAGTAGGAGGATAAATATAATTGTTTATCTCATCAGTTTATTTTCACCTTAGGTTCACTTCAAGTCCCACCACCAGTGCATGCTTTGTGAACATCCACACAGGTAGGTAACCGATCCTACTGAGACCAGTGACTCCAGCTATGCACGTGAGGTTACCTACACAACATGTACTGCTGGTGGGACAAGAGGCAAGTCTCAGAAACGTTGGGTTAGGTGATATGTCTGCGAATGCTGTGAAACACCAAAAAAAGAAAAAAGTCTTAGACACAGCTACGTTTCATGGCAACAGGCAAACTGAATATTTATTACACAGCTCTTCAGATCCTTCAAGAGCTCATAACTTCCTCATGAGTTATAAATACATTTTAAAAAGTTGATGACTTCACCTTTTGTGCCTTACTGTAAATTATTTGACAGGGCAAAGTTATAATTTAATTGGAATTTGAAAGCACATCTGTTGCTCTTAAATAATTGTGCACTTATTACTGTACCATTTGTATTCCATGAACTCAGTGTCTCTGATGACATATTTTATGACATTTATTATGCCTGATGGCAAACTGGAGAAGCGGCTCAGGGGAAGAGCGTGCACTTGTGTAGCAGAGACAGGGAGAGAGGATGGATTTGGATTTGGAGAGGATGAATTTTGCACATGAAATGGCAGACTTCCTGGATGCCAAGCTATGCCTTCACTACTGGAGAAGATAGCAATGAGACAGCAAGTTACTGGCCTCTCTGGAAGTTAAATCGACGCCCCCCTCCCTGGATCATATCCCCCTCCCTTCCTCAGAGGAATCAGGAAGAGAATCAGGAAGATTGTTTTTCCTTTCATGCTGCTCAGAATAAATTGAACTGATTGAATCAGGCAATGGAATGTGGTACTGTCATAATTTCTGCTGTGTGAGCTTGCCGACACTGTTTTACTTTGCAGGTTACAGTTTGATTTATTATGACATTTCAATTAAAAATGGTTTGTGCTTTAGACACAAGTATTTACTTACAGATCTGCTCTGTAGAAGTACAAATGTAAGGGCCGGTTCACATGGACACTTGGCGGGCATTTACCACCAGCATATGGAACTCCTCGTTAAAGGAATACTTAAGTCTGCTAAAAAAAATGACTTTTACTCACCTGGGGCTCCCCTCAGCCCCCTGCAGCTGAACGGTGCCCTTGCCGTGTCCCTCTGATGCGCCTGGACTCGCCGGCGGCCACTTCCGGTTTGGCCGTCACCGGCCGACAGGCTGGGAACGCGGCTGATTAGCCGCATTCCCGGCCGCAATAGCATTATAGAGGGCGCTATTGCGGCCGGGAACGCGGATAATCAGCCACGTTCCCAGCCTATCGGCCGGTGACGGCCAAACCGGAAGTGGCCGCCGGCGAGTCCAGGCGCATCGGAGGGACACGGCGAGGGCACTGTTCAGCTGCAGGGGGCTGAGGGGAGCCCCGGGTGAGTAAAAGTCATTTTTTTAGCAGACTTAAAGGGATACTGTAGGGGGGTCGGGGGAAAATGAGCTGAACTTACGCAGGGCTTCTAATGGTCCCCCACAGACATCCTGTGCCCACGCAGCCACTCACTGATTCTCTGGCCCCGCCTCCTGTTCATTCTGGAATTTCAGACTTTAAAGTCTGAAAACCACTGCGCCTGCGTTGCCATGTCCTCGCTCCCGCTGATGTCACCAGGAGCATACTGCTGAGGCCTAGTATGGTCTGCGACTGCACAGTATGCTCCTGGTGACATCAGCGGGAGCGAGGACATGGCAATGCAGGCGCAGTGGTTTTCAGACTTTAAAGTCTGAATTTCCAAAAGTGAACCAGAGGCGGGGCCGGAGCATCGGTGAGTGGCTGCTCGGGCACAGGATGTCTGTGGGGGACCATTAGAAGCCCCGGGTAAGTTCAACTCCTTTTCCCCCTACAGTATCCCTTTAAGTATTCCTTTAAACGCTCCCATTCAAGTGAGTGGGAGCGTTTTTGTCGGGCTTTTACTGGCATTTGCGGAAATGCGGTGTTCCAATCCCGATTTTCCCTGGCATTCCAGGTGACTGTAGTTGCTCTAGAGCATACATATCAAACTCCAGCCCGCGGGCCAAATCTGCCCCGCAGAGCCATCAAATTTGGCCCGCAAGTGGTTTCCCCACTTTGCATTATGTTTGGACCACTGTAGACTATCAACAATGCTATAAAGCACTAGACACCAGGGAAATGTATAGGGGGGGGGGGGGGGGTCACTAGACACCAGGGAACTGAATAGGGGAGGAAGGGGGGCACTAGACATTAGGTAACTGTTTAGGGGATGGAGGGGGCCACTAGACACCAGGGCACTGTATAGGGGAGGGGGGCACTAGACACCAGAGAACTGTATAGAGGAGGGGGGCCAGTAGACACCAGGGAACTGTATAGGGGAGGGAGGGGCCACTAGACACCAGGGAACTGTATAGGGGAGAGATGGAGGCCACAATACACCAGGGAACTGTATAAGGGAGGAATGGGGCCCATAAGACACAAGGGGACTTTTACAAGGGAGGGAGGTGGCGACCTCTAGACATTGAGGTTGGCCCGTGACTTGATCCCAGTGTTCAATTTCAAACCATTCTGTATTTGAATTTGACACCCCCGCTCTAAAGTAATAAAATAAATTCTAATTAGAGCCTTTTCAAGGTTTCATGTTTTGAGTGCAACATAAAGGAACACAAAATGTATTTGTGAAGCTATCTATCTTGATTGACTCTCTCCAATCCCCTTATTAGCTCTTCAAAGGTAAAAAGCACCTTAACCCATCTGCAGATAACAGGGCCTACTCATTTGTGTTACTGTCTGGGACATGTCAATGCAGAGAGAGCTGGATATGGGGGCAGTCATATTTACTTCCTTTTAAACAATACTAGTTACCTGACAGCCCTGCTGATCTATTTGGCTGCAGAAGTGTCTGAATTAGACCAGAAACAAACATGGCTAATCTTGTCAGTTCTGACAATGATGTTAGAAACACTTGATCTGCTGGATGCTTGTTCAGGGTCTATGGCTAAAAGTATTGGGCAGAGGATCAACAGGACATCCAGGCAACATTTGCATGCACATGTGAATGGCCATTTTTTAATATGAATTTGCATGCGTAAGTAATTTCTTTGTGCTGCATCTTTCACAACTACTGACATACGCACACGTAAACATAAACCGCGCAGAAAATTGTTACAGAGGCGGACTTTTTTTTCCCTGTGTGGGGGAAGCGATTATTGCCTGTAATGGAAACAGGCACGGTGAAATACATTGCGTATACAAATTCACATGCGGCTAATGCACGCAAATCTGCCATAGTGGAAACAGGCCCTTAGATATGTCATCGCTCCTCAGTACAAAACACTTTGGGCCTTATTGACTAAAGTCCAGTAAAGGTGCCACGCAGTAAAAGTGCATAACACTTTAACCAATATTTATGTTGACAAGGTGATCAGCGCTACTCTACAAATGCTTGTGTTACCTATGCAACACAGGTTGAGCTTGCTCCACAAATTGCACTGCCTGTTCAGCCTAACTAACAGTAAAATTGCTATGTGCAATATTACTGGACATTTGTGAATATAGCCCCTCATTTTCTTACACTATACATTACACCTACATTATACCTAAGTGGCACAAAAATCATTACGTGCCTCTTTCCACTGAAAACAATAAAAGATCATAAATGATTCCATGGTAAAACATATCATCACTAGTGATCGTTTCCCTGTGTCTCCATGGGTTTCTTCTGGGCACACCGGTTTCCTCCCACATTCCAAAACTTCTAAGTTAATTGGCTTCCCCTAAAATTGTCTCTAGACTATCATAGACATATGATTACGGTAGGGATAAAGCCTCATACACACAGTACAATTTTCCATCAGATCAACCGGTCATCTGATAAGAAGTTGCATTGTGTGTAGGCATCCAAACTGTTCCCGATCGATAATGCTATCGATTTTGCATTGATAACTACCCAAAATCAATCAGAATCCGATCGGACGGAAATTATAAAAAATTGTACAGTGTGTACCCAGCTTTAGATTGTGTCCCCTCTGAGGGGCAGTTAACTGGTAAGACTACATTCTCTGTACAGCGCTACCGAAGATCTCGGCGCTATATAAATACTAAATAATAATTCTGAGTTGATACAGACAGTAAGTTAACTTTTATGCAGCTTGTAAACAAACTAAACTAATAGAATGATGCCTCTGTGCTAATTTAGAGATTGGAAATACAGATTAGCACAGTATAACCACTATTCTATAGCCAGGAAATACATTTCTTTATACAGATCTGTGTATCAGGCCAAAGGAGGGACAGGGTGACATTTGCTAGTAGAAGAGGTGCTGCACCGCTTTGTTAGCCTTATTCCCGTTGAAAACAAGTAACAGCTAAATCTAGACACACTTCTAGTCACTATAACCACAGACGAAACAACAATAATATAAGAACAGAAGAGAAGAGCCACCCGGATGCAGTCTCTATGGTGTTACTATATACTTCCGC
This sequence comes from Hyperolius riggenbachi, assembly GCF_040937935.1. Lineage (NCBI taxonomy): Eukaryota > Metazoa > Chordata > Amphibia > Anura > Hyperoliidae > Hyperolius > Hyperolius riggenbachi. The sequence continues at coordinate 127,350,742 of NC_090649.1, read as the reverse complement.
TTCCGGCTGCGTGGTCAGTGAGAGCTAAGGATGGCTGCGGGTGGATCGGAACCACGTTCTGCTGATGTGGAGGAGGACGCCTCTCAGCTTCTCTTCCCCAAAGGTGAGGTTGCCCGCAGCGCTGACGTCACGCTGTGAGAGAAGCAGTCCGGGCTGCCTGCACTGGGTGCTGGGGACAGTGTGACAGGAGACTGCTAATGATGTCTCCGGTCACAGTCATCTTATCACATCTGCTGAGTGCACGACTGATAAGTGGCTGCGGTCTAGACTAGGAGGGTGTTACTAATAGTGTCCAGTAATGATACAATCCTTCCAAATCTATGTAGTGGAAGCATAGCTCCCAACTGTCCATTTTTCGGAGGGACAATCCCTCTTTGGAGCCCTGTCCCTGTTTACTCCTCATTTGTCCCTCTTTCAGGACTTTGTCCCTCTTTCTATGTAAATATATGTATTTCTCTACTAAGCAAATGTATTTGATTGACTCTAAAATTTATTATCATCCTTTAAAATTATATATTACTAATTTTAAAATGTTAAAATGAAGGGAAATGAACCAGGATAGAAAGGACCAGTGTGGTTTGAATTATAAGATAACATATTTTGCTCATGAAATCTTTATCATATGCGTGACTAGGGGTGTGGCAGGGGCGTGGCTTAAGTGTCCCTCTTTCTCATCTCAAAAAGTTGGGAGGTATGTAGAAGGGTACACTGAGTGGGTGCTATTTGAATGGAGTCCCTCATATTGCATAGAAAAGGTAAGATTGTTTGAAAAAAACACTATAATTACTGGACAACTTAGAAAAACGACCCTTTGGGGGTACTCACCTCAGGAGGGGGAAGCCTCCGGATCCTATGATGCTTCACCGTCCTGCGTTCCACGGGGGTCCCGCTGTACCCATCGAACGTCGGCAATGTAAATACTTACCTTCCTGGCTCCAGCGCAGGAGCAGTAGCGGTGTTGCGCTCCGAAGTAAGTGGAAATACCCTATCTCAGTAGGGTCCGTTCCACTGCGCAGGTGCAAGTCTCCGGCGCCTGCACAGTAGAACGGACCTGACTGAGATCGGGTACTTTCGTCAACTTCGGAGCCAAAAGCCGAAACGGCGCCCCTGCTGGAGCCTGGAAAGGTAAATATTGAACAGGCTGACGGATTTGTCGGGCCGGCTTTGAAGGGCTGCAGTGAAACCCCCGTGGGACAGAGGAGGATGGGGGGAAGCCTCATTGGGATCCAGAGGCTTCCCCCTCCCGAGGTGAGTACCCCCACAGGCCGTTTTTCTAGTTACAGTGTCTCTTTAACCTTTTGGGGACTGCCAGCAGGCTTGCTCATCAGGAGCTAATCACGAGTACCCATGGTGGTTACTCGTGATTCAAATGAGCTGTGATTAGAGTAGGTATGCGGTGGCGTTAATTACCCGAAATGCTGCCGTCCACCCTGTGTTTCTACGAGCTTGCAAGCGTCCTACTGGTCGCGTTGCAAGCCTCGCTATGGCGCACTTTCTCCTTCTGGCTTGATAATTTGCATGCAACTTGACACTAACGCTTTTAATAGGTAACCATCTTCAACTGTGATCTGTCTGCTTGTATTTAGGTGGTATGTATGTTATGGCCAGAACCACTTCGGGTTCTGGCCAGTCAAAACTAGAAGTGGCCATCTCGCTGCGGCCAAAGTGTGAAATTAATTTAATCACAGCTGCTGTTCCGTTCCTCTCCAGCTCTAGCTCCTCCCCCTGCCCCCCTCCTATTGGCTTCTGGCAGCCGGAGACACGCGCAATGCAGCCAGAGTCGTTCGTCGCGGCAGGCAGGGCTGTGGAGTCGGTCCAAAAATCCACCGACTCCGACTCCTCAGTTTAGGATTCCAACGACTCCGACTCCTCTAATTTGCATATTACAATTTTGTTGATTAAAAGTATGTAACATGAAATTCGTCTCTTAACTGCCAACGCTTAGGAATTTTACAAGACAACTGAAGTGAGAAGGATATGTAGACTACTATATTTATTCCCTTTAGACTAAAACTAGTCCTTGGTAAGAGTACTTGTAAAAGGTACAACCGGAACAAAGAACATCTATCAAGTGTGGGTGCATGTAAGAATGATGTGCAGGTACTCTGCAGGGGAATGAGGAGATTGTAAACAGACAACACCTCTGTGTTCAATGTGCACAGCATTCTCAGTGGATTCCCTGCAGCTCTGTGGGGAGTGCATATGTAGAGTATAGTACTACTGTGTAACAAAGTAAACCTGAGACAGATGAAATTAAAGTTTTATACATACCTGGGGCTTCCTCCAGCCGCCTTCAGGATAATCAGTCCCTCGTTGTCCTCCACCACCTGGATCTTCTGCTATGAGTCCAGGTACTTGAGTCAGTCAAGCGTAGTGCGCATGAACACACTCCGCCGTGAGCGTACTACACCTGTGCAGCACTATTGCGCAGGTGCAGAATGTTCCTGGCTGTGGGAGCGGCATGCGGCCGGACAGCGCTGACTGGCTGAATTACCAGGACTCATAGCAGAAGATCCGGGTGGTGGAGGACAGTGAGGGACTGATTAGCCTGAAGGGGGCTGGAGGAAGCCCCAGGTATGTATAAAACTTTACTTTTCATCCGTCTCAGTTACCCTTTAATTTGTAGTCACCAAACCAAATTTTAATAACATATCATATTATTTTATTTCATCAGCAAAGGGAGTGCATACATTTGCATAAATCAGCATCAATGCAGAATTATTTCCATCTCGTTGACCATCTCTATTAGTCACATAGCTACACATCAGGCTTTATTCTTACAGCATAGATGTTATTTAGTATATATAAGAGATTCCTGTGTACACATCATATATACAGTCACAATCAGATATGTATATCTGACCTTAAAAATAAGGGGACTGCTTTATTGAAGCAGCACAAGTAACTAATTTTGATTGGTTTATTTCATTTTTGTGGACTAAGCACAGCTATTACTGTATATATACATTATTTTTAATGACTATTATCTGAGAAATAGAACATTTTATCATATTTTCTATTTTAATTACAGTTACAAATTCATTAGGAGTCGGTGCATTTTTTCCCGACTCCGACTCCAGGCACCCAAAATTGCCCGACTCCACGACTCCGACTCCACAGCCCTGGCGGCAGGGAAACAAATTCGTGCTGGTCGTTCCTGCAGAGCGGGTGCTGGCAGAAGCAATGTCTGCAGCATTCTCACTCTACTTCCCTGCTGCGATGAACAACTCTGGCTGCACTGCGTGTGTCCCCGGCTACCAGAAGCCAATAGGAGGGTGGGGGAGGAGCCAGAACCGGGGGCAGGTACGGAGACGCCAGGATTCAATTCATTTTGCGCATTGGCCGCAGCGACACGGCCACTTGTTTTGACTGGCCAGAAGCCGAAGTGACCAGACTTTGGGTTATGACTGTAACGTATAAAAAGGTCAATGAGTTTCTGGACTCCTCCTGACAGACCCTTGCATCTTTCAGCCAGTGCTAGACTGATGTTTTTTTGGATTCTATTTGTCATGGGGAATGCAAAATTTAAAAGTCAAAGGATCTGCACAACAAAAGTAGTTGAACTCTATAAAGCAGGAAAGGGATATATGTGGTGTGGCAGTTTCAAGATGCACTATAAGGATGCACTTGAAGGAGGAGGATCTGCGTGGTCAAGTTGCCAGTAGAAAGCCTTTGAAAGCCTTTGGGCAGGGTCCGCCTCCTTTTGTGTTCTACCTGATCATGCACCTCCATTACTGTGAACTTAAAGGGGAACTGAAGAGAGAGGTATATGGAGGCTGTCATGTTTATTTCCTTTTAATCAATACCAGTTGCCTGGCAGCCCTGCTGGTCTATTTCTCTGCAGTAGTATCTGAATAACACCAGAAACAAGCATGCAGCTAATCTTGTCAGATCTGACTTTAAAGTCTGAAACACCTGATCTGCTGTATGCTTGTTCAGAGGCTATGGCTAAGGGCCGGTTCACACTTGCGGTTTTGCAAAAACCGCACCGGATGTCCGGACCGCACCGGAGCCGGATCGGACCTGAACCGTACGGTTCCTGTCCGGATCCGGTCCGGTTGCATACGGTTTCCGTGCGGTATGAACACGGTTGCGGTCCGGATCCGGATTCTTAAAGAGTAACAACCTGTATAAAAACAAAAAAAAATGTTGGGGTCTGGGAGGTCAGCAGAAGGGGGACCTGTGGAATCAGGCCCTCTGCTGTTTAGCACTCACCTCCACCTCCGACATGCTGCCAACATCTCCGGATCCGGATCCAGCTGTGCTGCTCCACTCCAAAATGCTTGCCCATGTGTCCCCATCCAATATCGCCGCAAAAATCCGCATAGGAAGTGGGGTAGAACATCCGGATTTTTTGCCAGTGTGTTGTGCGCTCTCCGGTTCTCATTGGTTTCCATTGGCCGGATGGTGCAGTCCGGCTCCGCCCCGGATACGGCTGCCGGAGGAGCCGGACCAAAAAATAGCGCATGTTGGAACGGACACCGGAGTCCGGATCCGCTCCGGTCCGGACGAAACGGACACATGTGAACCCTGGCATAGATTTACATTGCTATGCCGTGCGTCTGTTTCGTCCGGCCAGCATGCGGTGCGGCTCCGGCACGGCTATTCCGGATAGCCACCGCTAATGTGAACCGGGCCTAATAGTATTAGAGGCAGAGGATCAGCAGGGCTGCCAGGCAACTGGTATTGATTTAAAAGGAAATAAACAGGACAGCCTCCATATACCTCTCTCTTCAGTTCCCCTTTAACTTGCCTGATCTCCATGCTCCATCCAGTGACTGACTAATCATTACCTTATGCTCATACTGTGCAGTGTGATCTGGTTTTCTTGTATTCCTGAATTGTCATATTGCTGTCACCCCTAAATATTATCTGTAACCTAAATTAATGTTCAGCGCTGTGTAATATGTTGGCGCTTTCTAAATACAATAAATAATAATAATATGCAAATGCCACAAAGTGTCCAGCTTATAATATGCCAAGCAGCACAGAGACATTTGGAATGATGAAACTAAAGTTTAACTTTTTGGCCACAACCATTAACATTACATTTGGAGAGGAGTCAACAAGGCATATGATGAAAGGCACCCCATTCCTACTAGGCCTGAACGATAAATTAAATTTTAAACCGAAATGGCTATCACCAAGATCACGATTTCGGATTCATCAAATCGGTGATTATCGCGATGTCATTTCCGCATGGAGAAGTTTGAAGAAGTGCACCCTCCCCCCAGTCCTGGCGCATGCCGCCTGCAGCATCGGCAGTGTTTGGACATACCTTTTTCCCGAGTCCAACACTGTCCGTCCTTTGCCATCTGCCGGCTTTTATGCACGGCATACTTCCTGGTTCCTGTATGTTACATGACATACAGCGTGCCGTGCATTAGAGCCTGCAGGAGGCAAAGCGGATAGATGAATGTCCAGCACTGCAGCAGCTTGGGGGACAGATGGGGCACAGAGCGAGACCCAGAGGGGGGGGGGGCACAGAGCGACAAAGAGAGGACACAAAGAGAGAGACAAAGGGGCATAAAGAGAAACTAGGACAGGGCGGTACAGAGGAGGAACAAAGCTTGAGTTGAAGGAAATCGTGAATCGACTCGAAATCACGATTTTTGGACAGAAATTGCTAAATTCAATTTTTTCCTAAAATCATTCAGGCCTAATTCCTACTGTGAAACGTGGTGGATCACTGATGTTTTTGGGATGTGTGAGCTACAAAGGCACAGGAAATTTGGTCAGAATTGATGGCAATATGAATGCACTGTTAGGTTATTTTTCCGTTAGCCGGGCGCATCCACTAGGTGGCGATAAAACTCCACCAGAGTTAAATCTTTCCCTACTATCCATGGTGGCCTGGAGGGGGAATAGTAATTAACGCCACCTGGTGGTTGCGCCCAGCTAACGGAATAGTACCCTAAGTTATATTAACCTCTTGAGGACCACAGTGCTAAACCCCCCCTAAAGACCAGGCTATTTTTTCAAAATAGGCCACTGCAGCTTTAAGGCCAAGCTGCAGGGTTGCACAACACAGCACACTAGTGCTCTCGCCCCAACAGCTTTCTGTTGGTGGGGTCTGATCGCCCCCCCAGTTTGTTTTTTTTTATTTTATTTTTTACAAATATATATTCTATTTTTTTAATATAAATTTACATTGTCTTTTTCTCCCTCTGCCTCCCTCCTCCGCCAGCCAATCATACAGATCGGCTGTCATAGGCTTCAGCCTCTGACAGCCGATTACTCTCTTGTTCCCCAGGTGGACAGCCATGTCACACTACTGTCCCCAGTACAGCGCTGCTGCAAATTGTAGGTCTAACCGGCAGAGCTCCACCTACCAAGCAGGAGATGTGCGCGCAGCCTGTGCGCAATCGCTTGCAGACTGAAGCCCCAGGACTTTACGCCGATCGGCGTCAGGCGGTCCTGGGGCTGCCGCCATGGCCACGCCGATCGGCGTGACGCAGTCGGCAAGCAGTTAAGTGCAAATTTGCCTCCATTTTTTTTTTTTTATCAGCCAGGAAGCTGAGCATGGAATGTACTTGGGACAGTGATCCAAAACACAAGGCCAAGTTTACTTGTTATTGGCTACAGCAAATAAAGTGAAGGTTCTGGAATGGCTATCGCAGTCTCCTTAATATCATTGAGCCACTGTGGGGAAACCTCAAACTTGCAGTTAATGCAGCACAGCTCAAGAATTTACAGGAACTGGAGGCTTTTTGCCAGGAAGAATGGACAGCTTTATTGTCTAAGATAAAGAGCCTCATCTGAAACTACCACAAAATACTTCAAGCTGTCATTGATGTGTGTACCAGAGACGAGGATAGAAAAAATATATACATACCTGGGGCTTCCGCCAGCCTGTTCTCTACCACGCTGCCATCCTCTGCCTTCTGCATTTCAGTCCCTGGGCTGGGAGCGTTCTGCTCCTGCACAGTAGGACTGTGCGGGTGCAGAACACTTCCAGCCACGGAAGCGCGACAATGGGGGGTGCGGCTGGGCCGCGCATGCGCAGTAAGCCCAGACTGGCCAAACTTGCGGGACCTGTTACTGAGGCTCCAGAAGGTGGAGGAAGACGGTGTGGGAGCAAGGGGACTGGAGGGAGCCCCAGGTATGTATACTTTTTTCTATTCCCCTTGTCTCAGACACGATATTAAGAACTGGGGTATGTAACTTATGAGCACAGCTGTACAGGATCTTCTCAAAAAATTAGCATATTGTGATAACGTTCATTATTTTCTGTAATGTACTGATAAACATTAGACGTTCATATATTTTACATTCAGATACACACAACTGAAGTAGTTCAAGCCTTTTATTGTTTTAATATTGATGATTTTGGCATACAGCTCATGAAAACCCAAAATTCCTATCTCAAAAAAATTAGCATATTTCATCCGACCAATAAAAGAAAAGTGTTTTTAAAACAAAAAAGTCAACCTTCAAATAATTATGTTCAGTTATGCACTCAATACTTGGTCGGGAATCCTTTTGCAGAAATGACTGCTTCAATGCGGCGTGGCGTGGAGGCAATCAGCCTGTGGCACTGCTCAGGTGTTATGGAGGCCCAGGATGCTTCTATAGCGGCCTTAAGCTCATCCAGAGTGTTGGGTCTTGCGTCTCTCAACTTTCTCTTCACAATATCCCACAGATTCTCTATGGGGTTCAGGTCAGGAGAGTTGGCAGGCCAATTGAGCATAGTAATACCATGGTCAGTAAACCATTTACCAGTAGTTTTGGCACTGTGAGCAGGTGCCAGGTCATGCTGAAAAATGAAATCTTCATCTCCATAAAGCTTTTCAGCAGATGGAAGCATGAACCCACTTTTGAACCAGAAACAGCGGCAGAAGCGCCTGACCTGGGCTACAGAGAAGCAACACTGGACTGTTGCTCAGTGGTCCAAAGTACTTTTTTCGGATGAAAGCAACTTTTACATGTCATTCTGAAATCAAGGTGACAGAGTCTGGAGGAAGACTGGGGAGAGGGAAATGCCAAAATGCCTGAAGTCCAGTGTCAAGTACCCACAGTCAGTGATGGTCTGGGGTGCCATGTCAGCTGCTGGTGTTGGTCCACTGTGTTTTATCAAGGGCAGGGTCAATGCAGCTAGCTATCAGGAGATTTTGGAGCACTTCATGCTTCCATCTGCTGAAAAGCTTTATGGAGATGAAGATTTCATTTTTCAGCACGACCTGGCACCTGCTCACAGTGCCAAAACCACTGGTAAATGGTTTACTGACCATGGTATTACTGTGCTCAATTGGCCTGCCAACTCTCCTGACCTGAACCCCATAGAGAATCTGTGGGATATTGTGAAGAGAAAGTTGAGAGACGCAAGACCCAACACGCTGGATGAGCTTAAGGCCGTTATCGAAGCATCCTGGGCCTCCATAATACCTGAGCAGTGCCACAGGCTGATTGCCTCTATGCCACGCCGCATTGAAGCAGTCATTTCTGCAAAAGGATTCCCGATCAAGTATTGAGTGCATAACCGAACATAATTATTTGAAGGTTGACTTTTTTTTGTTTTAAAAATACTTTTCTTTTATTGGTCGGATGAAATATGCTAATTTTTTGAGATAGGAAATTTGGGTTTTCATGAGCTGTATGCCAAAATCATCAATATTAAAACAATAAAAGTCTTGAACTACTTCAGTTGAGTGTATTTGAATCTAAAATATATAAAAGTCTAATGTTTATCAGTACATTACAGAAAATAATGAAAATTATCACAATATGCTAATTTTTTGAGAAGATCCTGTATATGCGATTTTAAGGCTACCTAGACACATTCAAGCTTTTTAATCAAATGAAAAACATATGACTGTAAATCCTATCACCTTAAAAATCCCAGAAACCCAAACAAATCAATAGTATATTTCTAATGGGATGTGGGGAATTCACCTGTTTTTTAACCATTTACCGCCATCCTAACGTATTAAAACGTCATGCTTACCGCTATTAACAGCAACATGACGTTTTAATACGTCGCGCATTCCCGCCGCTGCTACCGCCGTGTGTCCGCCGCTACCGCCGCCATTACCGTCGGGATCCCATGCTGGGTGATTGGGGAAGAGGACCGAACAGTCCTCTACCCAATCGCAGTGCCTGGAGTGAATGGACGTGACCGCGAACAGCGGCTACGTCCATTCACATAAACAGGAAATGTAACAGTTTAATAAAGTGTAAGAAAAAGAAAAAAAAAAAAATGAACACGGCCTATGAGTGTTCACTAGCGCCATCTTGTGGCCAAAAAGTATATTACACCTACAAAATACATACATTTTCAAGTATATACACATCATTAATAAAATTACACTTCCAACCCTCCCCCCCAAAAAAAACACTTGTAAAAAAAAAATCAGCTTAAAAAAAATAAATAAATAGTTGCCTTAGGGACTCAGCTTTTTTTATTCTATATTTTATGGGGGAAAATTAATTTTAATTTATTACATAGGGGCTTGTAATTATGGCCAGAACAAACAGAAAAATAACCACTTATATTTCAAAATAATATACTGTCGCCATACATTGTGGTAGGGACATAATCTAAACGGTTTAATTATCGGGACCACTGGGAAAATAAAACGTGTTTGTTTTATCCACAGGAGAATGTTTAATTTTAAAACTATAAAGGCTGAACACTGAGAAATAATTTTTTTTCTTTTTTTTCCTGTTTTTCTCATTAAAATGCATTTAGAATAAAAAAATTCTTAGCAAAATGTACTATCCACAGAAAGCCTAATTGGTGGCGAAAAAAACGAGGTATAGATCATTTTCTTGTGATAAGTAGTAATAAAGTTATTAGGGAATAAAAGGGAGGAGCGCTGACAACTGAAAATTGCTCTGGTCCGTTAGGATAAAAACCCTTGGGGGTGAACTGGTTAATTTTGTTAAAAAAATAAATATTGCTGATATCCATAGCGGTCTTTTCCATATCGCTTACACAAAAATCATGCCAACAACTCTGTAAAATACAAAAATCACAATCGCATCTCAATGCGTCTTGTGAAGGGCCTTAGCTTTGCTATAGGGGTAGAGCTGCTTCAGTGTACTCTTCCCGATGCAAACCCCTCTGCCTCCCCCCGCCCGGTCTGGTTCTCTCACGAAGCAAGGTGAAACCTTTGCATCAGGCTTACAGGAGCAGCAAGTTTGTACTGTTTACACTAACAACATGCAGGCAGAGTAGGAGGAGAAGTGAGAGGAGAGTGAGTTGAAGAGGTAATCATTGGGGGAAAAGCAGCTAGTTGTGCTGTGTGAGGAGAGTCTGAAGGTGAGTGAGGAGGGGGGAGGTAGGAGAGCAGCAGTGTTTCATTTGACTTGTACAGCAGAAGGGAGGAGGTGGAACTGCTGTCCTGATTGAGGAGGAATGGAGTGGCTGAGGGTGAGCAGTTTGTTTGTCACAGATTCGCAGCCAGCCAGTGTGCTATGGTGTTGAGCTGCAACATGTTATGAGAACATTAAATGAAGCAGAGTAAATTGTCAGTTGCTGTGTGATCATTCTGAACCTGGGTGGGGGCTCATTCTCGCACGTTTTCCTCATGCAGCCAAAAAAATCTAGACACCCCTCCCCCTTTTACCATATGGATTGCATTGCAATGTGTTCTGCTGTGGAACAAATAATTTTCGGTGACCTATTTTCTCAACTCTGCAGAGTTTGAGAGTGCAGAAACACTTCTGAATTCTGAAGTACACATGTTGTTGGAGCACAGAAAGCAGCAGAATGAGAGCGCAGAGGAGGAGCAAGAATTGTCTGAAGTATTTATGAAAACCCTCAACTACACAGCTAGGTTCAGTCGATTCAAGAACAGGGAAACTATTGCCAGTGTCCGAAGGTGAGCATGTGAATCATTGCAGTAAGAGATTTTTTTTTTTCCCTTCATGAAACATGTTCTTGACTCCATATCATAATATTGTTCTGTGTAGGGAACTGTAGTGTTCAGCAGAAATGTGATTTTAAATTTTACTACTTGGATTTTTTTTGTTCACCAGCAATTGCCAAAATTGTAAGTTGCTATTTTGGAACTTTGTACAGGGCTAATAAGATTTGGAAATTCAATGTCTAACCGATTAATCAAGTTGATGCTAAATTGTTTGCCTTTGAAATCTGCTTACCCTGAGTAAAATTCTGATTTAGCCTCTTAATTCTGGTTTCCACAAGTGCATTTTAAAGGAGGGTGGATCTGCAAATACAAAACTCTTGTACCTGTTGCTAGGTAAAACAAAAAAATATAGTGTAAGTTTCCCCAAACAACTTTTATATTTAAGTAGATACTTTTATGTTACGTGCGTCCCTGTGGTGCCTGTATTATGGATGCAGGTGCTAAACTACAAGAAGCCTGCATCAGGTTAAAGGTCATTCCTCCCTGCTTCTTCTTGTAGAGACACACTTGTCGTGGCTGATGAGTCATTTGAAATGGTCCTGAATCGTGCAGCTTTCTGCTGGCCCGATAGTGCTGCCGGTCTGTACTACCGTATCAGTGGTATTGGGCCTCCTTATCAGAGGTTTGCTTAATATGCAGGGTCAGCTCAGTAAAGGTGAGTAAGCCTACTGCCCATGGGTACTCGTATTCGTTTCTTTTTATCTCTCTTATTTTAAAAATGTGGTCATTTGACCTGAAGCGACTCCGCTACATTAGCTATCATCACGCTGTTGTCAGCTGGTGGGGCTCTCTCACAAACTTGATGCTCTAAAATGTTGTTGAAGGAGCTGTTGCTGACCAGGTATAGATATATAGTCAACTGAGGGCTGTCTATTTTATGCTGGATACACACCATGAGTTTCCGCGTCGAATGCGTCCGTCGATTCGATTATTTCCGAACGAATTTCGATGATTTTTTAGGTCGATTGCCGTGTAAAGTATGGTAAATCGACGTAACGATCCATCGAAGCTTGAATCGGACATGTCTGAAATAATCGAATCGACGGACGCATCAAACGCGGAAACGCATGGTGTGTATCCAGCATAAGCCAAGATCTGTCTGGTGGCAAGGGCAGGGGAGAATAGCATGGACAGGGGGGGGGGGAAGTAGAGTGGAAAACTGTATGGAGGAGAGGAACTTGGCATTAGAGGGGAGAACGGCATGAATGGGATGAAGACATAACAATGTTATGTGATAAGAAGTTGCTGCTGCTGCCGCCATATTACTGACATTTAGGCTTCACAGCACATCAGGTCTTCAGAGTAATATTTCACAATAAGGAAACAACTATTTTTCTTTCTGCATCTCACCTCATTACAACTGTTGGAAAGTGATTGTTACAGGTTGGTGTGGCTGCTAAATGTATAACCTGTTTTGGAAACTTAACATTTCCACAATTTTAATATGTTAAACCACCTAATCCGGTTCTGTTGTGTAACGGCAGATTTGTCACAGCCATTGTTATCACCGTGTCATGTTTATGTCTCTGTCCCCGTACAGCTTGCTGTTACAGAAGAAGCTACACAGGTTTGAGTTGGCCTGCTTAGCCAATCTGTGTCCAGAAACGGCAGATGAGGCCAAAGCACTGATTCCCAGGTAGGTGCTTAGAAAACACCACAGACTGTCTATGGCTGCATTATTCTCTGTGTTACTACTGTCTCCTGTACTTATTCAGCATTTCACTCTCTGCTTCAGCATTTCTCCTCGTCACTGGAGGAACTTGTACAGCCCACTATTTCTGTACCTTTTGATAAAGCTGACTAAAGATACAGAATGCTGGTTGGCTCTGATTGCATTGGGAAAGAGTTGCATGTATGCAGCCACCTCCCAGCCTGTGGGTTTGTTTTTTGAGAGGGGGGGGGGGGAATTGCGTTGCCCCCTGTTTTCTTTCCTTCTCATGCTGCAGCTGCTGGTTGGGTAGGTTAGGTTTGACCTGACTCAGAAAATGGGAAGAATAGATTTGGTGCCCATTTCAACTACATGCAGTGCAATGCGGCTACATAGCCGCTTTGCATTGTAGCCGAACTGTACCCAAAGCAGGTCAATGGAACAGTTTCCATTGCGTGCTTGTTATGCGGAGCGATCAGAGAATCTGCAGCATGCTGCAGTTTTCTTGCATGGCCGCATCCGCCAGCCATCTCCATATACACTACTGCATCGGGAGATGCTGAAGTGATACAAGACAAGACAAATAACATTTATATTGCGCTTTTCTCCTGGCGGACTCAAAGCGCAAGAGCTGCAGCCACTAGGACGCGCTCTATTGGCAGTAGCAGTGTAAGGGAGACTTGCCAAAGGTCTCCTACTGAATAGGTGCTGGCTTACTGAACAGACAGAGCCGAGATTCGAACCCAGGTCTCCTGTGTCAAAGGCAGAGCCCTTAACCATTACACCATCCAGCCACCATACGTGCACATGGAAATGGGCCCTTATCGTTATATTTCCTTACAATCCGTTACAGTAACAAATCCATGTGTTTATATGAGATATGTAAAATTTATGATTGCTTTTAAGAATTTGCCTCTATTTATTTATTAATTTTTTGGTCTAGTTTTTCGTATGGTGTGCCACCCCCTGGTGAAATATCGTATTGCAGCAAACGTGGACTCAAGTGGTTGTTTATGAGAAATATATTTCTTTACATCCAGAGTTCGTGGACATTCCAAAATCTGCAAAGGTCTGTGAGAGATTGCACTGCATATTAAAGGACAACTGACCTAAGAGTGATAATAGTGATGCTGTCTTATCTCTTTCCTTATGCACATTGCCTGGCTGTCCTGCTCATCCTTTGCCTCTAATATAGTGTAATCTCTTTATAACACACTCTATCGTAAACATTTGGGTATAGTAAACTACTTCTTCTCCAGTTCCCGGCCAATCTCTATTATAAGTCTATGGGAGCAACACTTACAATTACAATACAATTTACAATGGTAAACTATTATAAACTTCTGTTATAGTGTTTTTCCCGGTTCTTTGGCGTTTACTATAACAAGATTATACTGTATATAGCCATAGACCCTAAACAATAATGTAGATCAGGTGGTTACTGAAGATTGACTGACTGCATTTTGCCACATGCTTGTTTCAGGTGGATGATTCCGACACCACTGATGCATGAAAGATTAGCAGGACTGCCAGGCAACTGGTGTTGTGTAATAGGAAATAAATATGGCAGCCTCCATATACATCTCAAATCGGCTGTCCTTTAATACAGAGCTCCTCAACCCTGTCCTCAAGGCCCACCAACCACACATGTTTTTCAGAAAACCACATACATGCACAGGTGGGGTAATTAGTGTCTCAGCAGAGCTCTGTGGATTTCCACAAAACATGCACTGTTGCTGGGTCCTGAGGACAGGGTTGGGGAACAGTGCTTTAATACAATGATGCACCTCCTATAACAGTAGATTTCATTGTTTGGAAACCCCTTCAGCATATAACACAGAATAGTTTGTGGGAGCTTGATATTAGGAAGCAGGTGGCCAACTTCAGTTTACTTGTCCTATTTAGAGAAGCTTTTCTACTGTATCAGGAGGGAGACTCGGGCCTGAGTTGTAAATTGTGCCCGCCATTTCCTCCCTCGCTAAGCTGCTCTCAGTCACAGTGGGTCAGTAATCCTATTGCCAATATCACATGACTAAAGCTGGTGGCAGTTGGCCAATGGAAGCAGCCCAGTGAGGGAGGAAGGTGCAGGTACATTTTTACAACTCAGGTCTGTCTCTAAAAGCAGTTGCACTCAGATTCGGATGTGATCGTCAAAGCTGCAGTTTTCCGGGCGCTGCTGCTGGTACCTGCTCTGCTCCTGGCCCCCTCCTCCAGAAAGTCCCGATCCCCCTCGCCGCTGTCATGCGGCAGCGAGCATTGTCAATCAACGGCAGCCACCAGGAAATGTCACTTCCTGTTACAGGCCCCGCCGTTACTGAGCAACAGTTCACCGCACGGCAATGCAGCAAGGGGGATTGGGACTTTCTGGAGGAAGGGCCGGGAGTAGAGCAGGTAAAAGCAGCAGCGATGAGAAGACTAGAGATGGAATCTGCCTATATACACTAAAGTGAGGGATCTGACTATGTACATTAATGGGGGGGGGGGGGGGGGTCTGCCTATGTACACTAAATGGGGGGAATCTGCCTATACACACTGAAGGGGACCTAGAATAGGGCTGAATGAGTTTTTAGTTTTAAACCAAAATTGCGATTTACAAACCTGACAGAACATGACATCATACTATCAATTTGACAGTGTGGTGTCATTTTCTGTCAATGCATGTTTGTAAATGTTGTTGTAAATTCTGAATCAAAATCACAATTTCTGACCGAAATTGGTAAATCCAATCTTCCTAAATTTATTCTGTCCTATCTGTTAGTACCACAAGCTGGGTAAATAGGTCCTAGCATATTTTGGACATCCTGCTATGTCCTTTGTCATGTGATCATATATGGCAGCATTTTGGTGAACAGTTGCTTTTACTATCTGCCACAGTGCTGTACTTCTAATATTGCGTCTCTCCTTCTGCCTCTAGTCTGGAAGGTCGTTTTGAGGAAGAGGAGTTACAGCAAATCTTGGATGACATCCAGACAAAGAGAAGCTTTCAGTACTGAAGACGCCTGTGGACATGGACAGTTTCTATGTGGACTATGCTGGTCGGCTCCAGTTGTGTTTTGCCCCATTTACACAATGGACTAGTACTTGTTGGAGATGACTATTTTGTGTACATTTCTAAATAGTAGTAAGTATTGACGCACGCTCCAAGATAACTTCCAGTTGACGTGCCTGGCTAATGATCCAGCAGCACTCCGCATCGGTCAGCAATGTAGTAAGAAGAAAGCCGGCACCATCTATTAATAATCTGTATACATTTCTTAATAAATATTAAGTGCATCTGTGCCAGGCTAATGCAGCAGCTGTTAACTGGTTTGGATGCTAAGAAGATCACAAGATGGCGTCCCGTTTCATCCTTTGATGCGCAGTAAATGGTAACCCTTCTCTGACCCACAAGCTGCGCTCTACAAACCTGCATAAGTTCAGGCAGGTGGTGCAAGGTTTCTCTGAGTTGTAGTGGTGCAAGTGGGCGTTAGTCTCCACATGATTATAGTTTACAACACATAAAAGAATCTTTTAAATCGCATGATCAGTTTACTCTAGAGCTCTAGTTTGAATACATTATGCAGGCAATTTATATCTAAGGCATACATGTCAAACTTTTGCCCGTGGGCCAAGGCTGGCCCTCAGCCGTCAGATTTGAGCCTCAGGTGGTTTCTCCACTTTGTATTATGTTTGGCCCACTCTAGACCACCAGAGAAGCTAGATCACCAGGGAAGCCATATGGGGAGGTGGACAGCACTAGATACCAGGGAACTGTATAGGACAGGGAAAGGGGCTACTAGACACCAGGAAACTATAGGGGATGGAAGACCACTAAACAAGGAATTGTATAATGAGGGAGGGAGGACTACTAAACACCAGGGCACTGTATAAGGGAGGGGTGTGCCATAAGACACCAGGGAACTTTATAAGGTAGAGAGGTGGCCACAGACATTGAGGTTGGCCTGTGACTTGCTCTCATAGCTTAATCCAGCCCACTTTGTATAGGAGTTCGACACCACTGATCTAAGGGGGAAACTGTTTTCATAGCAGCTTTGTGGAAGTCTCCGAGGATATTTCAGATGAGGAATTGTATAATATATCAGCCCACATTCAGAGACTGTTGGTGCAGATTTATAGCATTGTGTCAGACAATACATCATCCATCTAAGGCCCTTTTCACACTTTATGCAGTCGCAGTGCATGGTCCCGGTTCTAATGAAAGCCACACTTCCGGATGAAACGTGGCTAACGCACTGCTGCTCTTGTGTCATCACAACAGGACCCGCTGCACTGTAAGAACCCCATAGGGCTATCGCTGCTTCTGCGATGGGATGCAGAGTTTTTACGTGGACGGAACATACTGCAGTAAGTGTGAAAGGGCCCTTAAAGTGTACCAGAGCTGAACGATTAAAAGGAAATGTATAAATACCTGGGGCTTCCTCCAGCCCCATCCGCTCATATCGCTCCCATGACGCCGTTCTCTGCTGTTTGCAGCTTCAGGAACTAGGTCCTGTCACTGCCGTCAGTCGGCTCCAGTCTACGCACAAGAAGTGCGCTGTTTGCATATCTCTCCAGCAGCTGCTCTGAGTCCCTTTTTAAGAATATTTAGCAGAATATGTAAGCTGTAGATATTGTGTTCGTATTGCTGAATTTTATCAGCGGATGAGTAATCCATAATATAGGAGTTCATGACCAAGATAATGCTTGTATTGTAATCCTAACCATTGTTTCTTTCTATTTTGATATTTTTAGTTTTAGCTGAACAGCAGCTTGATCTTTTTACTCTATTGTAGGTTTTTCAGCTACTATGAGAGTGTGTATTTTTCTTAAGATCTATGAATAGTTATAGGCAATAGCACTGTATATAGTGGGAATACATATTCTTCCTCTGAAAGGCAAACCGAGTGGGATTATACACAAACTTAAAGAGAACCTGAGGTGGGTTCTAAGAATCCTAATAGCGCACAGAGGCTGGGTCTGCATATAATACCCAGACTCTGTTGCTATATAGCATCCCCCCCAGGCTCCCCCTGCGCTCTGCTGTCCTCATAAATCAAACGCTGTTCTAGCGACATCGCTAGCTGGCCGTTAACCTCTTGATGTATCAGTCTCGCCTCCTCTATGTTGCCACTCCCCACCTGCGTCCCTTCCCTCCACGCTGATTGGAGAGAAGGGATGCAGGTGGGAAACAGAGATATAGAGGAGGTGGGGGAGCGGCGAGACTGACACATCCAGAGGTAAACAGCTGGCTATTGACACGCTGTGTGTCGCTAGTACGTGGTTTGATTTATGGGGACAGCAGAGCCCGGGGGGGGGGGGGGGGGGGGGAGGGAGGGGTATTTAGCTGAGGGGGAAGCTGTATAGCAACAGAGGCTGGACATTATATGTAGACCCAGCCTCTGTGTGCTATTAGAATTATTAGACTGAACCTCAGGTTCTCTTAAATTTTAATTTAATTTTTTTGATTTGTTAAAAAAAAGTATAAATTGTGCTAATATGACATGTTGCCAACTCTTCCTAGCGAACACTGCATTGTCCTGCCCTTTGTTATAAATCGGCCCTTCCTATTGCTACTTTCCTGATGTAACACTCCCTGCCTGTTTTCTAGCCTTAAAGGGAACCTAAACTGAGAAGGATATGGATGTTTCCTTTTAAACAATACCAGTTGCCTGGCAGCCCTGCTGACCTCTTTGGCTGCAGTAGTGCCTGAATCACAAACCTGAAACAAGCATGCAGCTAATCCAGTCTGACTTCAGTCAGAGCACCTGATCTGCATGCTTGTTCAGGGGCGGTGGCTAAAAGGATTAGAGACACAGGATCAGCAGGAGCTGCAGGCAACTGTATTTTTTTTTAAATGGAAAAATCCATATCCTTTTCAGTTTAGGTTTTCTTTAATCATGAACTTAATCCCACACCTAACCTTGACCTGCAAAGGATACCTAACACAAACCTGTCCCTGATTCATCAGTGACTTAAGCCTAAACCAATACTTTTAAAAGGAAACTGAGGTGACAGGTGAGAGGGTTATGGAGGCTGCCATATTTATTTCCTTTTAAGCAATACCAGTTGCCTGGCAGCCCTGCTGATCCTGTGTCTCTAATACTTTAGCCATAGATCCTGAATAAGCATACAGCAGATCAGGTACTCTGACCCAGCTGACTCATCTTTTACTGGATTAGCCATATGCTTGTTCCAGTGTTTTAAATTCGGTACTACTTATGCCGGAATATCAACAGGGCTGCCAGGCACCTGGCATTGTTTACAAGGAAATATTGCAGCCTCTATATCCCTTTCACCTCGGGTTCCCTTTACCGGACTTGGTATATTTACAATAATCGAGCATAGCCCTGAAACATTTTATACTTGCCTTTCAGCTCCCAACTGCTGGTAAGCGTCATATTGCCTGCTCAGATGCAGTAGTCACAAAATCTGGGAGGAATGTGCCAGTCGGGAAAATGCACACCATTGGCCATTGATTTGAGTGGCCTGCTCGGGAATCGCACCGCACTTTGCTTTCTCTTGCACGATGTGCGCATTCCCAATTCAAATGTATTTAGCCGCAATTTGAAAAACCGCAAACAGTTGGGGAAGTCGCATGCAGAAAACTTCAACCACAATGCAGAACGAGCACAGATTACTGCAAAGGGCTCTATTCTCAAAGACTTCCCGCATGCGGAAAGTTTGCACCCAAAATACCGTCAAGTTGGAATTCTCAAAATGTTCCGCATGTTTTTTCCGCATGTGGAAAAAGTGTGATAAAAGTGCGGGATTCATGCGGAAAACTTTCCGCAAAAGTCGGTATTTTCCGCAATAAAAGATCAATTCTCAAAATTGTTCAGACGCATCATTTTGTCAATTACCAATTTTTTTTTTTTTTTATCACCTACAAGTAGTAGGTGATATATTCCGCATCCCATTGACTTTAATGAAGTGTGGAGGCTTAAGGGCTATGCTTGCTGGACTTTAACTTTTTTTTTTTAAACACTTTTTCATGCGACCTTTTTATCGCATCATTCCCGCATGAATAATGGCTGTTTCCGCATCTTTTTTCCCGCATGCGGCAAACATGCGGAAAATGTTAGTGAATGCTGAAAAAATGCGGAGTTTACCGCTGGCGGGAATTTAGCGGTAAAATTTTGCGGTACTTTTGGCTCTTTGAGAATAGAGCCCAATGTCTAAAAACTGCATCTGCAAGTGTACTCTCACCGTTGGTAATGATGATTCTCTACAGGATGCAGACATTAGAAAATAACTGGGAAGAAGTTCTAAGCCTTCCTACCTTAAATCTAAAAAATGTAACATTTTTCTTGGCTTGAGTTCCAGTTTTAAGAAATTCATCCTCTGATGCCAGATATTTACAAATCGGGTTGGTCTTACCGAGTAGCTATGTATTCGTAGTTACTCTGAATTGAAATTTAAATTAGCCAGCGCTACCTGCAGGAGAGGGGGGATTAACTTACCATGCCGCCGCTGTTAGACGATGCACTTCTTTTGAGTGTCACGTAGCGCTCCGCATCACTCCCATGCTTCACCTTCTGGGTTGAAGGAGAAGCATGGGAGTGACTTGGGATGAAAGGAGTGCATCATCTAACAGCGGTGGCATGGGTAAGTTAAAAGACAACTGTAGCAAGAGGGATATGGAGGCTGCTATATTTATTTCCTTTTAAGCAATACCAGTTGCCTGGCTGTCCTGCTGGTCCTCTGCCTCTGATACTTTCAGCCGCAGACCCTGAACAAGCATGCAGCAGATAAGGTGTTTCTGACATTGTCAGATCTGACTAGATTAGCTGCATGCTTGTTTCTGATGTTGTTCAGACACTACTGCTGCCAGGCAACTTATATTGTTTAAAATGAAATAAATATGGCAGCCTCCATAGCTCTCTCATTACTGTAGTCCTTTAACGCTCCTCTCCCGCAGGCAGCACTGGCTAATTTAAATTTTGATGGCGACTAGCTTCAAGTATGTAGGTTCTCTACACAATTAACAAAGAAAACTCCTAGATGAAGCACCACTCCAGGTATTTGAAAGATATAATATATACTTGCATATAAGCCCACCCGTGTATAAGCCAAGGTACCTACTTTCCTCCCTTCGTCCTCCAGGACGGCCCCTCCTGAGATTGTGTCAGTCTCCCCTCCCAAATCGGAAACACCTTAAGAGAATTAAAATAATTAATTGATGCAGTATAAATCCCACCTCCTCACAATCTCCCACAGTTTTTTTGTTTGTTTCCCAGACTCTTCACGGAAGTACCTTGGGTGTTCCTGCTGTGGGGGAGCCTGTTGGCACCTGCAGTATCTACATGTATTCTTTATTTTTCATTTTTTTTGGAGAGTGGTTCGGTCAGCACGGTGGTGCGACCTAGAAATGAGTAATATGGGCAGTTGCACCTGTGCTCAGTTTGGAGTGGAGAGGATTCGGTGGAATTTTTCTCTATTCGCCGCTCTCCTGGCTCTTGGCGCAGTACCGACTCTCTACTTTTTTGAGCAGATGGGATCTCGCCCAGTGGTAAGGTGCAGTGTTACTAATTCTTGTGACAAATGGTTGTTTAAACAATGTTAGTAATGCACTGTTTGGGGCCTGAATTATAATTTGTCTTGGCAGAAACCAACTAAAAGCACCAAGAAATCTAAGAAAGGTGCTAACGGTGGTGACAGGCTACCTGAAAAAATGATTTGTGTGCATACATTTTCAGATAATTATGCGCATGCATAGTTTATCTGTTAGCAGGTGTGCTTTACAGATTCTGAATGCAATGCCACTTTTTCACATATATATTATGTGCAAAGACTCATTGTTGACCTATTATGGAGGCTATGTGCAAGGATTGGCAGTGGCACATGGATATTCTGATTGCAATTATGCATTTCAGATAATTGTGTGCAAGGTTTGGCACATGGATATTCTGATTGCAATTATGCATGTCAGATAATTGTGTGCAAGGTTTGGCACATGGATATTCTGATTGCAATTATGCATGTCAGATAAGAATTGTGTGCAAGGATTGGCACATTGATATTCTGATGGCAATTAGGCATTTCAGATAAGAATTGTGTGCAAGGATTGGCACATGAATATTCTGATCGCAATTATGCATTTAAGATAAGAATTTTGTGCAAAGGATTGGCACATGAATATTCTGAATGCAATGATGCATTTCAGGTAAGAATTGTGTGCAAGGGAATTGTCACATGGATATTCTGAATGCAAGGGTGCATTTCAGATAAGTTTTTGTGCAAGAATTGGCACATTGATATGCAATGATGCATTTCAAATAAGAATGGTGTGCAAGGGTTGGCACATGGATATTCTGATGACAATGGTGCATTTCAGATAGTAGTTATGTGCAGGGATTGGCACATAGTCTAGATGCAGGGTTCTGAATGCAATGCAGAATTACAGGGAAAAATATGCACAGAATCCTTCAGTTTGCAATGCTAATTTTCAGATATCAATGGTGTGTAATAATTATACACATTTCTATTCGCAATAGCAAGTGCTCCTTTCAGATAATGACTCTGATAGCAGGTGTGCTTTCAGAAAATAATTTTGTGCAGGGAATATGCACAGGAGTCAAGCTATTAGCAGAGGTGTGTTTACTTAGGTGAAGGGATTCTGCACATACACATTTGAATTGCAACACTATTTTTCATATAAAGGTATGCAAGGTTTATGCATAAGTTATGCTGATGGCAAGTTTGCTTTTCATAAAGATTCTAAAAGTGGCGGTAGCTAGTGTGGTGGTTAAGGGCTCTACCTCTGACACTGGGGACCGGGATTTATACCTTGGCTCTTCCTGTTCAGAAACTCTACACCTGTTCGGTAAGGAGTCCTTGGGCGAGGTTCTTTGGAACTGCTACTGCCTACTGAGCGTGCTTTAATGGCTGCAGCTCAGGCGCCTTCAGTCCATCTGGACAGAAGCGCAACATAAATGCTGAAGCAGCAATTCAGGATTCAATCCCAAATCTTTTGTTTGCGGTCCATGGTACTTCCTTTGTGGGTTACAAATGTTCCCAGGATCTTTATGAAAGATCATGATTACAATAGCACCAATCTGAGTATACAGAAGATATTTTTTGAACTTTGCCTAGCTGCGAAAATGAAGACCTAAGATAATATTCAGGTTGTTTTTTTCAACTCTAGAGTATTTAGGATGGATCTGCAGAAAAGATTGGATCAGAAGTACGCTGATATTTTTTTCAGAGCAAAGTCGGTCACAGACAAGTTATGTCTTTCCTTTTGCCTGTATTCCAGCTGTTGCTTAAGCACGAGCTGTCTACTAAATATTTCAAACAACATTTCTATGTCAGTGGTTGGATAGAGAAATCAATCTGGATGTCAGATCCAGTGACACTCTCCCTAGAGTTGGACTTCTCAACCAAGTCTGTAATCGAATGGATTATAAAATCCATTTGTTATTATGACAGATGCAAGACTCTGGAGTTGTACAGGGCATCTGGATCTCAATTACATACATGACAAGTATGCTTCACTGGAGAAAATATTCTCTTTGAACCTCTTGCAATCTTGAGTGTTCTCCAGAAATTAAAGAATCCGTGTCTGCTGTGCAGTGAGCAAGGTGATTCCTTGAGATCCGCTTATCTCAAAGGAAAGGATATTATTCTAGCACATTGGTTGAGTTGCAAACAACCATCTCAGAACTGGCGTCCAAACAAATATGTTTGACAAGTTGTAGCTACCTGGTTTCAGCTTGGAACAATGTTGTTGTTCCAGAGAGTGTGAACGTTTTTTGCAGCACTGGGGACAGCATACGTTTTTGTTTTGTCCCCCCCCCCCCCCTTGAAGATAATAGGAAGTGTACTTCAAAGAGGGATGTAGGATCAGACATCAGGTATTCTTTTTGTGCCAGACTGACCAAAACAGGTTTGGCATCTCCTATAGTCCTACCTTTTGGTAAAGGTGCCATTAGTTTTTTTTTGCAGATCTTGGGTGATCTTTGTGAAGCAGGGTCAGGCCATTTCACAGTGGCCTCTCGTTATCTGAAGGTGTGGGTGGCTCATCCTGAAGTGAGGCTGTCATTTGTCTGAAACAGTAACGCTATCGCTATACAGAAACCTCTTCTTTTATGTCTTTCTTGAATCTTTGTATGAAGTTTCTATTAAAGACTTAATCCTTAAATGTTTTTTGGGGGTGACAGCGGCGGCCAGGTGTATTGGAGAAATACAGGCCCTATACACTTAACCACTATCCATCTCTGTCCTGGAGATTAGAATTGGTTTCAGGTTACCGCCCTAATTTCTACGAAAGTAAAGTCTGTTTTATCTAAACAGAACTTCTGTTTTGGTTTCAGTATGCTGAAACGATATACTGTATATATCTGAGAACACTCAGTAATTGGTTAAAATTAAGTATAACAAGATCCAGAGAACGTGGAAGTACATTCTACTAGGGCTGTCTCCTATTCCTGGGCAGAAAGGAATTCTGTCATGTTGTTTCATAGTTGTGAAACTACCACATGAGCCTCTTATGTCACTGTGACAATCCAGCCCCGCGATCCCGTCGAGATCTGCTCCCGTTAGCGTACGCAGGAAGTACGGGCGCAGATGGACAACGAGACCGGTTGCTGGATCGTCAGAGGGAAGAAAAAGGAGGGCGACAGAGCGTGCCAATCCCGTCTAATCTGCTCCCGTTAGCATACGCAGGAAGTACGGTGAACAGACTGACAATAAAGATTGGTCGCAGAGCTGCCGACAATATGTAATGGGACAAACATCCACCAATCCCGTATTACTAGGCCACTGTTGCCATGCAGGTCTCATGCACTAGAGACTGCTGGAGGCAAATTCACTGTGTGCGTAGTAAACGGTGAAGATTGGTTGGAGGTGCCCATACATGTACAATTCTGATTGTATATACAATCAGTAAACTAAAAATATCGATTTCGCACTGGAAATCGGGTAAATAAAGTAAACTGCCACCACTCTCTCAAGTTCAGGGAGGAAAGAGACTCCAGCTATCATAATACGGTAGCCAGCCCAATCACGTTCAACACGCTCAAGTCACCGTTCGGGGAATAGTCACTTCCGACGGCTTAAAGACTGTGAGCAATGTGACGTTAAAGAAAGGTTGCTGGGTCCCTATATGATGCAATCTCGAATTGTATTTACAATCGAGGAACGAAAGTTATCGATTTCGCACAGGAAATCTGGTACTAGCTAATCCTAGAAGGAAGAAACGGTTATTTACAACCTAGCTAGCAAATCAACAATCATAAGCAAATCATAAAACAATGCGGTAGTGACTGACTCTTCAGAGGGCAGATTCGTTATAGCAGCAATCAGATGACCAGAACAGGCACAAGACTGAACGATAAAATCGTTAGTTTATTTCTAAACTACATACACACAGCTTATTTTAGAACAGATTGATTGACAGAGAGAAGGCAAGAAAAGGAACAGGATGTCTGATTATATACAGTTCAAATACCGTTATTGGTAGTCCATGCGGCAATCGCAAGTCTTTGGCGAAAGTCCCAAAATGGCGGTTGCCATGCGGCCAACAGGCCTTTGTTAGAAAGTTCAAAGATGGAGGTTGGCCCGTGTCCCTGCGGGCTGCCAGGATGTTACTAGGCATCAGATTGAAGGTAAAGGACCCTGGACTTTTGGATCATGTCAGTTTTGTTCCTCACTGTAGGTGGGAGGAGTTATGACACATACAAGTCCAGCCTTGCAATTTGAATAAGGCAATGCCCCCTTAGGCAGGGAGAGGTTTTGGGCCAATTCATATTTTGCCCGCTCTCAGCATGCCCGTAGGTAATATCAAGAACCCGAATGAATATTCACAATCAGCGTAAGTGTGTGAATCTGCTAATACCAAACACGAGGAGTCTGGATCGCTAATAGCACCGTCCCCCCCTTTCACCTTACTGGCACTGGTTCCGAAAGATCCAGAGGGCTGAAAATCTCTCAGGACCAGTGTCATGTGGAATCTAATAAACTCCGTGAATTTGAGGGAACTGCGATCTTGGGAACACCAGAAATATTACCAAATTGTGCCTATTTATTAAATACAGTTTCTACAGTTTGGTTGAATCTTTGGGTGCCCAGATGGCGTGATAAGGATCCTTCCTGTCTCCTTTCAACTCAGGCCACAAGGCAGCTAGGTGTCGGACTCCTGGTGGGTCGGTGCCGATCAGGCTGGAGAAAGCTACAATTTATGAGCTTCTGTCAACTGATATCTACCCTTCACCTGATGGATGAGGTCATAAACACCTCAGGGGGTCCCCTGTGCTGGCAGAGAATCTTTTCAATAGGAGGCTAATTAACTGACCATGAAAAGATTTCTCCAGCCCTTTGGTGAAGGGAAAAAAAAGTGTTTTTAAACCAAAAACTGTCAGTTTGGGTGGTTTGCGAAGAACTAGCGTTGGTAACTCCATGACGCATTCGATATGTCATATCGACGGCGTCACATCTCCCCCCTTTACAAGATTGGGGAAGGAACGGTTAGCAGGACCTTGACTGAAGCAATACCAACTTGTTACTTGGGCTCAGTACAGCGGGGCCGCCTGGGTTCCACATGACCTTGGGGGTTGCCCTTTTTGTGTTGGTCAGTGGTTTAGCCAGGAGGCTACAGGGCTTCGCAAACGTCCTGTAGTATCCCGCTGTTCCCAGAGAGGCCTGTACCTCTGTCATGACAATCTGATATGCGTCTGGTTCAACGGTCAGATTGTCAGCTGACAGCTGTCCTAGTACCAGGGACGAGTGATCGCAGTGTTGCTCCCAAGTCGGGGGGAACACAGGGATATCATCCGGGTACGTGACTGTACAACCGTGCTTGCTTTTCCACAGGTCGTTCCACGCCTGGAGAAAGGTGGCTTGGGCATCCATCATGCCAAAAGACATCCGCATCGAGGCGTTTAAGTCCAAGGGCAGGGTGAATGTGGATTCCAGGCGTGCCTTGGGCACGGTTGGAATCTGCCAGTATCCGTAGCTCCGATCTATGATCGTTAGGTAGTTGGCGGATGCCAGCCAATCCAACAGATCACCGAGGGGAGTCATGGGATACGCAACGGTTATTGGGATGTCGTCCGGCATCCTATAGGCCTCACAGAACATGGTGGTCTGTGAGCTAGAGGATTTGCGGAGGACAGCCATCTGTAACATCTCCTCATACTTCATCTTCACTTTTGCTTGCACCTCCGGAGAGGCGCTGTAGGGGATCTGCCATAAGGGCTTGTGAGTCCCCGGGTCCCTTCTGTGAACTGCTGTATCCTGCCCAGGGTTGCTGCGAAGATTTCGCTGTGGGGGCGCAGTGTGCTTCAGCGAGGCCTTCTGGGGGTACGAGAGGTGGGGGGTGACTTTCACATCATCTGCCAATCCTCGTGTGGGAGCTATCAAGCCTGACAGGGGACCTGTGTCTTCCTGCTCTAAGTGGCCGTACTCTCCTAGAACTAACTGCGTCCTGTCTGACTGGGCTTCTAACAGATCCACATGGACCGTGCTTTCACCTGGGGTGTCAGTTACATGGGGAATGGGTTCACTGGAGTAGTTACCATTCTCCCTGTACACCTGTAGTGGAGCTTCCACTGCTGGCGGCTTAGCGGTTTGGCCACTAAGCGCACGCAGGTTGGAGTCGCTCTGTAGTATCCTCACGGATGTGGGACTACAAGTCTCAGCCAGCTGCCTAGTGGGATCTGAGGTCAGCTGCTGAAAATCAAACTCTCTGGGGTCAGAGCTGACAGGAATGCCTGCAGGCTCTGAGCTCAGGTTACCAACAGTACTGTGTGTGTCTGTCTGCACAGGCCCACCACAGTAAACATCACCTTTTGGGTTAATCAAAATCATGTCCATATTGACATTGGTCTGGGGATCAGAGATATCAGGGGAAGTCGAGACTTCTCCAGATAGTCCTGAGCCCAGACTACCGGTGACACTGAAGGCGTCATCCAACGTACTCTCGCAAACATGCACAACATTATCAACAGCATTTGCATAACATGACATGTCATTTTTAGCATGAGTGTCACCCGCCTGAAAGTCAGAATTGTCAGAGGGAATCCCTGCTGTCAGCTCTGAGTTCATGCGGCTGGCCATAGAGCATGTAATGGCCAAAGAATGTACAGCGTTTCTATCACAATTATCACTGACACATGCAATTTCATTAGTAATAACAGGTGCAGAAAAAGATAAAAGACAGTCAGTTGCTGGTACATATAAATCTGAGGGTACCTCCCGCCCAGCGGCGTTAGGTACAGTAGCAATAGCAGGTAAGGGTTTGACATCTCCCTGTTTTCCCCAAGGCTTGTACAGTACCTGGTGGTCAGGGAGTCCTGCTGGGAACTCCTGCATATCAGCAGAAAATTCCGAAGGGCACATTAGCGTGCCTAGATCAGTGCCAAGCACAGGAGGAGAGGGAAACTCAGCAACAGCCCGCTCTGGAAAACCCACCCCCCATCCGGCCTTCTCGGGACCGGGGATAACAGGGTTGTGGTGGTTGGGCCTGACTTCAGTCAGGGTGAGGAGCTTTTGTGGGAGAATATCTTCCTCTGTGGCAAGGTCGGAACAGACCAAGGAAACATCTGCTTCTGGAGCACTGGAGCAAAAGATGATCTGGTCGTCCACTGGAGCACTGTGACGATTTCCGGAACCGTAGAGCATCTCTGACACGCTGACAGGCAGTGCAGAGGGTGATGCAGGTGACGGATCAGGGTTGCTAGCCATCTTCGGGCTAGGGACGGTCGTTCTCTCCCTCTTGGGACAGAAGAACTTTATGTGGCCGGTTGCGCCACAAAGATTACACGTGCGAATGGCAGGTGTGTCAGACTGGGATGCAGCAATAGCAGCAGCTGCAGGTCTCAGTGGCACAAAGCTCACTGGACCAGGAGGAGCGAATGCAGTAGGCTTACCTCCTTCCAAGTCTGGGGACAGTGTTCTGTGACTGTCCAACACCAGGGTTCTCTGGCTGTCAGGTACAGGAACCTGATGGTACGCCCTCTCAGAGGTGCGCACAGGAAAGTCTCGTTCCGTGCCCTCTTCCATGGCAGGAAGATTTGCTGTGGGGGTCACGGGTAGAGGTTCGCATCTCTCCACCGAAACACATAGTGAAGAGTGCTGATTCGATTGGGTTAGCTGGGCCAACTCCAATTCACGCTGGAGCCGTAGCTCTTCGATCTGGAGATCCCACTGGCGCAGACACTCTCGGTGCTCCTGGTATCTGCGCAGTTCCTCGCCGGTCAGGTTTGCCAACTCCAATTCCTGCTGGAGTCGTCGCTCCTTGGCCTGGAGATCAAACTGGCGCAGCCACTCTTGGTGCTCTGCTTCACGCTGGAGCTCCTCCGCCTCATGCTGGAGCATCGCTGCCTCATGCTGGCGCTGACATTCTCGGAACTCCTGGTACAAGCGCAGATCCTCGCCGGTCAGGTTTGCCAACCACTCCGGGGGTATCAGGACTGCAGGTAATAGAGGCATTAAGCAAGGTGGCGACAAGGATTCCATCTCTGGAGTAATGCCACCAGCTCAGCCT
This sequence comes from Hyperolius riggenbachi, assembly GCF_040937935.1. NCBI lineage: Eukaryota > Metazoa > Chordata > Amphibia > Anura > Hyperoliidae > Hyperolius > Hyperolius riggenbachi. The sequence continues at coordinate 127,321,761 of NC_090649.1, read as the reverse complement.
TGTTTGTGCTGCAAGCAGCAATGCCGTGCGATTCGCAGAGGGCTTGCACGTCAGGAACTGACCAATTTTGGTGAAACTGAACTGAATCAGACATTCAGAAGAGAAGAGTATAAGAAAGAATAGGGTATAGCAAAGAAAAAGTTAGGAAATGTAGACCAATCTATTCGCTATCAATGTGTACCGTTTTGTGCCCCGAACTTCGGTTCTGCAAGACAGGATACTTAGCGACCACTGTCTTATTATTCTGGTTGCAAAGACTGAGTTTGTCAGATCTTTGCGCTCTGATTTCCCAAAAGCTGGCTATGCCTGGTTTTGGGGTGTGCTATCACCACCACTGCCCACCAATGTGACAATCCAGCCCCGCGATCCCGTCGAGATCTGCTCCCGTTAGCGTACGCAGGAAGTACGGGCGCAGACGGACAACGAGACCGGTTGCTGGATCGTCAGAGGGAAGAAAGAAAAGGGCGACAGAGCGTGCCAATCCCGTCTAATCTGCTCCCGTTAGTATACGCAGGAAGTACGGTGAACAGACTGACTATAAAGATTGGTCGCGCAGCTGCCGACAATATGTAATGGGACAAACATCCACCAATCCCGTATTACTAGGCCACAGCCTTTACTAACCACAACGGGTATGTGCACCTTGCATGTTTTTACCGCATAATTTACCTTGTTGGAAACTTGTTGGAAACTTTTTTGCATGATTGAAAGAGCCGCTGGCAATAAAGCTCTTTTTAAAGCGAGAAGCAGTGCCGGATCTTCATACATCTTTGTTGTGAATGAGCTTGATATCTTTGTTTTCTTCATCCTGAGCACGCTGTGCTGTACATGTGCGGATACCTGGTGGAATCAATGCCTCTTTGTTTTGCAAGCTGTGACATATTTTGAGTGCCGCCGTAGTGCCAGTCGCTATACCCTCCATTGTTACTTGCCATGCAGGTCTCATGCACTAGAGACTGCTGGAGGCAAATTCACTGTGTGCGTAGTAAACGGTTAAGATTGGTTGGTGGTGCCCATACATGTACAATTCTGATTGTATATACAATCGGTAAACTAAAAATATCGATTTCGCACTGGAAATCGGGTAAATAAAGTAAACTGCCACCACTCTCTCAAGTTCAGGGAGGAAAGAGACTCCCGCTATCATAATACGGTAGCCAGCCCAATCACGTTCAACACGCTCAAGTCACCGTTCGGGGAATAGTCACTTCCGACGGCTTAAAGACTGTGAGCAATGTGACGTTAAAGAAAGGTTGCTGGGTCCCTATATGATGCAATCTCGAATTGTATTTACAATCGAGGAACGAAAGTTATCGATTTCGCACAGGAAATCTGGTACTAGCTAATCCTAGAAGGAAGAAACGGTTATTTACAACCTAGCTAGCAAATCAACAATCATAAGCAAATCATAAAACAATGCGGTAGTATGACTGACTCTTCAGAGGGCAGATTCGTTATAGCAGCAATCAGATGACCAGAACAGGCACAAGACTGAACGATAAAATCGTTAGTTTATTTCTAAACTACATACACACAGCTTATTTTAGAACAGATTGATTGACAGAGAGAAGGCAAGAAAAGGAACAGGATGTCTGATTATATACAGTTCAAATACCGTTATTGGTAGTCCATGCGGCAATCGCAAGTCTTTGGCGAAAGTCCCAAAATGGCGGTTGCCATGCGGCCAACAGGCCTTTGTTAGAAAGTTCAAAGATGGAGGTTGGCCCGTGTCCCTGCGGGCTGCCAGGATGTTACTAGGCATCAGATTGAAGGTAAAGGACCCTGGACTTTTGGATCATGTCAGTTTTGTTCCTCACTGTAGGTGGGAGGAGTTATGACACATACAAGTCCAGCCTTGCAATTTGAATAAGGCAATGCCCCCTTAGGCAGGGAGAGGTTTTGGGCCAATTCATATTTTGCCCGCTCTCAGCATGCCCGTAGGTAATATCAAGAACCCGAATGAATATTCACAATCAGCGTAAGTGTGTGAATCTGCTAATACCAAACACGAGGAGTCTGGATCGCTAATAGCACCGTCCCCCCCTTTCACCTTACTGGCACTGGTTCCGAAAGATCCAGAGGGCTGAAAATCTCTCAGGACCAGTGTCATGTGGAATCTAATAAACTCCGTGAATTTGAGGGAACTGCGATCTTGGGAACACCAGAAATATTACCAAATTGTGCCTATTTATTAAATACAGTTTCTACAGTTTGGTTGAATCTTTGGGTGCCCAGATGGCGTGATAAGGATCCTTCCTGTCTCCTTTCAACTCAGGCCACAAGGCAGCTAGGTGTCGGACTCCTGGTGGGTCGGTGCCGATCAGGCTGGAGAAAGCTACAATTTATGAGCTTCTGTCAACTGATATCTACCCTTCACCTGATGGATGAGGTCATAAACACCTCAGGGGGTCCCCTGTGCTGGCAGAGAATCTTTTCAATAGGAGGCTAATTAACTGACCATGAAAAGGTTTCTCTAGCCCTTTGGTGAAGGGAAAAAAAAGTGTATTTAAACCAAAAACTGTCAGTTTGGGTGGTTTGCGAAGAACTAGCGTTGGTAACTCCATGACGCATTCGATATGTCATATCGACGGCGTCACAGTCACGTTCATAAAGCTCTATCGTTTTGGATTTACCAAGAAATCAAGCCTTGGAGTGGTCCCGCCCTGAGAAGAGGTTGTATTCTAACTCTCATTGTTGACCTATTGTGGAGGCAAGTGGAAGCCAATAATTATGGTTACTGGTAGTTGGTTTTCCGTGTAGCCTCCACAACAAATGGATATACCCACCCAATTCAAACGATAAACCTCCTACTAATTAAAGGTAATATTCAATGCACTGAGGATAGCTAGGAGGAGGTGGTACTGGTATTACATCTTGTGCTTCCTGTCCTATTGGGAGGAACCAAGGACTGGAGAAATTCAACTAACCTTCTGATAGTTTTCAGAGGTACTAAAAGAGAAGTTTCGGGTCACTAGAGCTACGGTGTCTACACGGATTAAGGAGGTTATTACTCTTGTCTACTCAGAAGCTCAGGTAATAGCACCTGCTCATATTGCAGCACTCTCGACCAGATCTTTATCGACGTCATGGGCAGAAAGGTCGGGAGTCTCTTTGGAACAGATTGTCGGGCTGCGACATGGTCCAGGCATTCAACATTCGTTAAGCATTACGAAGTGAAACTCCTCTCCAGTCAGGACCAGACTTTTTGTTCGTAAGGTTCTGCAAGCAGTCATCCCACCCTAAGATAAATTTCTCGCTAAATCTCAGGAGGAGCCTGTAAGGCTTGGTGGTGTATTCTCCACAGTCAGCATGCAACGCATGAGCTGGCGTGGAGGAGGTACACACACCAGCACAAGGAAACAGGCTATCCCTAGTATAGTGGAGGGGAGGACTGACTCCAATAGGAGATTGTGGCGCACAGAGCCGGTGCAGATCTGACAGCCACAAACAATGCTTTCGTTATAACATCTCAGCGCAAAGTAGCGCTGAGCGCATAAACCAGAACTGAGGAGATCAGGACAGGTAAACAGAATGAACGCTTGCTAGCTAGCGGCTACTTAGCGACAGCAAGCGTCCAAAACAAGACAGACTGGAATAACGCAGCCAAAGCGATTGCAGCGATGGCGTGCCTCACAAAGACGGGACAGGATAGTCAGGAAATAGCAGGATCAAGATAGATGAACGTAACACAGACAAATATACAATAAGTATGTTTTCCTAGCGTATTACAATTACAGCTATCAATGAAACTATTTGTAACGTCTGTCTAACATATGTATATATCGGCAATGAACCGATATATGACATAAGCAGGAACGCTGACTAGGACTGGAGTAATACAGGGAACAGGACTCAGAAGGATTCGCTATCTCTTCGCAGAGATGAACGCAATCCACAAACGGTAACAGAACAGGATTCAGAAGGATTCGTTATCTCTTCGCAGAGATGAACGCAATCCACAAACAGTAACAGAACAGGATTCAGAAGGATTCGTTATCTCTTCGCAGAGATGAACGCAATCCACAAACAGAACCAGGAGCAGGGTAACTACCTCAGCACGGGTGGTCACGGTACGCGCAACCTACCAAAACGTGCTGGAAAGCTGACTAACTGCACACAGGATATAAACAGTTCGTGTACGTATACATCAGCGACACTGATGTATCAACGTAACACAAATACAAGGAAAATAATAAACGTGCTGGTATGCATATATATTGGCAATGAACCAATATATGATGCAAAGACCAGCAAATTATCTTTAGAACAAGAAATACGATCGAGGGCTGAAGCGACAGCAAGACAGGCTTAAACTGAAGCTATGAAAACCCAAGGAAACCCTGCAGGAAGCAGATCTTTATACTGAGGTCATCCAATGGGAGCAGACATGCAGATTCCCACACAGGTGAATGATAATCAGTCACAAGCTGACAGCAGGGAAAGACAGACAAAGCTATGCAGCTTGCATGGAAAGACATCAGAACTGCCTGAGCTGCAGCACTACTACTTCCAGCAACACCTGCTGCAGCAGCGATCATTACAGTACCCCCGCCCTTAAAAGCGGATTCCAGACGCTTTTCAAAACTGAAATTCCCAACAAAACAGTCTGACTGATAATTCATGATGACCGGGACAGCCCGGCAAGACCGAATTCCAGAATCAGTCCCCACAAGACTGGACCCATCAGAACCTACAGAACCATGCCCATCAGTACTACAAGCCCCAGTGTGACACCCATCAGAACCATGATTTCCAGAAGAAAGCCCTCCGAAACTCCCTGAGCGATACCCACCGCCTTCCAGGAACCGTTCAGAAACGCCAAAGCCTTTGCAATGCCCACCGGGACTGTCTTTACCAACACAAAACCCACTGTTGAACCAGTCCAAGGCACCAGGACAAGTTTTCTCAGAGACCTCCCAGAACACCTTGAAGCTCCAAAGAGATCCCCATAGGTCAGAACGCCCCTTAGGCTCACATGGAGAACTATCAAGAACCCCTATGGAACCTAGGGCAATTCCCGAGTCAGGGCCACAAGGACAAACATCAAGATCAGGGCTTTCAGGGACCAGAACCATCTCTGGGCATGCAGGCAGACTGGCAACATCAGAACATGTTCCCACTAAGGAAGCATCAGAGCACGCTAACACCTTAGACACACTTGGGCATTCTGGCACACAAAGAACATCTGGGCACACTGGCACAAGAGAAACCTCTGGGCATGTCAAGGAACCGTGAGCCTCAGGGTCAGCCAAGACAGGACCAAAACCAGGACTGGCCAAAAAAAAATCATCATGACTAGACTTCGCAACTACTGGACTTTTACACGAGAATGCAGGATCAGACTTAGATGTCGCTGACTCCAGCAAAGTCAGTAACAAATCAGATTCAGGGGCACTAACAAGACAGGACAAATCTTCTGATGTATGCACTGAACCAGATAGGGACTCCACAACTACCTCTGGACTGGACAGAGACTCATCTAATACACTGGATTGGAGCTCATGAGGCGCTGCAGAACAAGTCAGTATTGCAGCAGCCCCCACTGGACTAGGCAAAACTGAGGAATTCCCTGGACAGGAAGGGGACTCTGGAACCTCTGCCACAGCGGCCAGAGAACCAGAATCTTTCAGGATACAGGGCTGGGTTTCAGGAACACTCATCAGACCGGACTGAAATTCTGAGATTTCTATTATTTTGACCAGAGAATCAGAATTATCCATGTTACAGGGCAAGACTTCTGAAACATTCAGAGGACAGGGCTGGAGTTCCTCGGCTGTTACAACACTGGAGAGGGACTCAACAACATTGGTTAAATCAGACTGTATACAGGGCAAGGTATCTAACACACTTGCTGACGAGGACAGTATTTCAATGGCTTCTGCTTTGCTGGGCAGAAATTCATCAAGTTTTATTAGAGCAGACTGTAATTCCAAAACAGCTGCTAGACAAGTGAATATTACTGCAACACCAACTGAGGTAAGCAGTGCCTCAGACTCCTCTGCTAGAGGGTTTGAAGTATCCAAAGTACTGGGTGAAGCATAAGACTCTGCGACCACAGCTTCACTGGACAGGATCACTGAACAGTCCATATTGCAGGGCAAAACCATGGAAGCACCTGCTGGACAGCATAATGATTCTGTGACCTGAGTTTCATTTGAGAGATCTACTGCACAATTCATGGTACAGGGCAAATTTACTGGAACATTTTCTGAACAAGGTAATAATTCTGCGATTTCAGATTCACATAGCAGATGCTCTGAACTATTCACGAAACTAGAGCGAGGTGTAGAAACAGGAAGATCAAGACACAATGTTTGCGCATCTGAATCACCATTCATTTGTAAAATTGGAAAATTCAGATGCTGGGGTTCTGAGGTTTCTAGACAGGATTGCTGGGACTCGGAAACTGATGTAGTGCATCTATTGGCATCTGCTGGATCAGACAGGAGTTGAACTTTATTAACACAGGTAATTTCTGCAGAAGTGTTTGCAGAGGCAGGCAAGATTTTTCTGGTGTCTGTTTCACTGAACAAAGAGTCATGAGTACTGGCTAGGCTGGACTCGGAAGTCAGCAGGACCTCTGGATTCTCTGCTGAGAAATTTGCGCAGGGCAAGGTTAAGAATGTATCAGTGGCTTCTGTTTTACTGGTAAGTAACACTGAGTTATCCATGGTACAGGGTGGAATTGCAGGAACTTCAATTTCACACAAAAAGAGCTCCGAATCACCTGCTGAATCAGCCAAAGGTGCTGAAGCAGGCGGGTCAGAACGCCAAATTTGCGAATTCGGAGTCACATAAAAATCATCCAAAATCAGTTCCCACACATCAATCAATGGAGCCACAAAGTCATACCCACACACACCAGTTTTTATTAGGTTATAGGCAGACTTAATGCATGCATTCAATACTAATTCACTTTTTGCACTGTAAAATTGACAAAATGAACTTGAATCATTCTTCCATTCATTGACCAGAGCTTCCATCTCTCCTTTCTCAAATGGAGGATTCCAAGCATACTTAACAGACAGATCATGGCTTGCAGATATGATTGTAGCAGGGACATGTATTGGGTTAATTAGCAGGTGATTGGCAGATTCCTTATTCCTAAGAATCTCCAATACCTGTAGCAAGTGCTGAACTGTAGTGTATGCAAACTTTCCTTGCTTCACAAATAAGTTGATTTGTTCAATACTCTGTAATATCTCCTCATAATCATACTCAGATAATTCTTTTAAACAAAAATCTTTATTTTCCCTAGCCAGGGAGGAAAGTTCATTAGTAGTTTCATAAGTCCATTTAACTCCCCTGAAAGACAATTGCATTTCATTATCTGTTAATGGCAGAATCTCATTATAGGTCTCAGTCGCTAAGGATAACGACTCTGCAGATCGGACACGTTTCTTAGAACGTTTGCGTTTTGCCTTAGACCCTGCTGTTTTTGGTGATTTATTCAAGGCTGCAGGAAAATTATCAGTAACACTTTCTGCTTGCTGAACATTTTTGCAAGCAATTGAAGGAGTAGCTGATTGGCCTGCTGCCAGGAGTTCATTAAGAGGAAAAGGCAATGGATCTATGCGCAACCAGTTATGGATCACAAACGCTAGAAATTCCAGCGGTCTCTCTTTCAAATCGGAATGATTGAGAACATCAAATGCCCACTGGAATAATTCCCCTTTAAACAAAATATAACTTAGTTGGAGTGCCCAGGTTGAAACAGGAGTCGCTTGGGGATCAGGATTGGCCAGGAACCTGGCACATTCAGAGAAAAACTCATTTTCTGTTTCAGAGCTAAGTTCTTCAAATTTCTTAAAGGAACAGGAACCATAATTAACAGTGTCATACTTTCTGGGAATCCCCCCCACAATGGGGATTGGTAATGGGGTTTTCATAATGTAAGGCTTGGTGGTGTATTCTCCACAGTCAGCATGCAATGCATGAGCTGGCGTGGAGGAGGTACACACACCAGCACAAGGAAACAGGCTATCCCTAGTATAGTGGAGGGGAGGACTGACTCCAATAGGAGATTGTGGCGCACAGAGCCGGTGCAGATCTCACAGCCACAAACAATGCTTTCGTTATAACGTCTCAGCGCAAAGTAGCGCTGAGCGCATAAACCAGAACTGAGGAGATCAGGACAGGTAAACAGAATGAACGCTTGCTAGCTAGCGGCTACTTAGCGACAGCAAGCGTCCAAAACAAGACAGACTGGAATGAGGCAGCCAATGCGATTGCAGCGATGGCGTGCCTCACAAAGACAGGACAGAATAGTCAGGAAATAGCAGGATCAAGATAGATGAACGTAACACAGACAAATATACAATAAGTATGTTTTCCTAGCGTATTACAATTACAGCTATCAATGAAACTATTTGTAACGTCTGACTAACATATGTATATATCGGCAATGAACCGATATATGACATAAGCAGGAACGCTGACTAGGACTGGAGTAATACAGGGAACAGGACTCAGAAGGATTCGCTATCTCTTCGCAGAGATGAACGCAATCCACAAACGGTAACAGAACAGGATTCAGAAGGATTCGTTATCTCTTCGCAGAGATGAACGCAATCCACAAACAGTAACAGAACAGGATTCAGAAGGATTCGTTATCTCTTCGCAGAGATGAACGCAATCCACAAACAGAACCAGGAGCAGGGTAACTACCTCAGCACGGGTGGTCACGGTACGCGCAACCTACCAAAACGTGCTGGAAAGCTGACTAACTGCACACAGGATATAAACAGTTTGTGTACGTATACATCAGCGACACTGATGTATCAACGTAACACAAATACAAGGAAAATAATAAACGTGCTGGTATGCATATATATTGGCAATGAACCAATATATGATGCAAAGACCAGCAAAGTATCTTTAGAACAAGAAACACGATCGAGGGCTGAAGCGACAGCAAGACAGGCTTAAACTGAAGCTATGAAAACCCAAGGAAACCCTGCAGGAAGCAGATCTTTATACTGAGGTCATCCAATGGGAGCAGACATGCAGATTCCCACACAGGTGAATGATAATCAGTCACAAGCTGACAGCAGGGAAAGACAGACAAAGCTATGCAGCTTGCATGGAAAGACATCAGAACTGCCTGAGCTGCAGCACTACTACTTCCAGCAACACCTGCTGCAGCAGCGATCATTACAGAGCCGTTCTGGAGGACGAAGGGAGGAAGTGCCGGCTGCTTACCTGGTAGCAGTGTTCCGGCAAGTCCTCCAGGACGGCTGCCTAGTTCCCAACCCTGACTTTTTAAACTTTTATGAAGGGAGTGTGGTTCGTTATTCTTCTCTTTGCATAAACCGTGGGAGATTCTGAGGAGGTGGGATTTATACTGCATCAATTCATTATTTTAATTCTCTTAAGGTGTTTCCGATTTGGGAGGGGAGACTGACACAATCTCAGGAGGGGCTGTCCTGGAGGACTTGCCGGAACACTGCTACCAGGTAAGCAGCCGGCACTTTCCCTCAGAAACCAGGAAAAAGTGCCTCATGTAAAAGCCCCTTTCGAGTCTAGCCCCCTCCCCATAGCCAGTTGTGTCTCAAGGATGATACAGCTGTGCCTCAAGATGCCAACAGATGGCGTCATAAATATGAGACACAGCGATTACCACACAGGAAGAATCCCCAATCATTACATCACTAGGTCACAGGTAGTTTGAGCAGCGCATTCTGCACACCATGTTGTAGGGGATGAGGGGCAAGAACACAGCAGGGAGCCAGCTGGCATGAGCAGGATCGCTAGTGCACGATCCTTGTGCTCCTCTGCCAGTAACACAACCACCTCCACCATCCATTTTGCTCCACTGACTCACATATAAGCTTAGGAGGTAACTTTTAAGCACATTTTTTTTGTGGAAAAATTAGGCTTATATATAAGGTAAATGATTTTTATTACATGATCCATAATTCAATATGTTTGACACTCATGATAGTATAAAAGTATTAAACCGATTTAAAACAAACCATAAAATTCCTTGCCAGTAAGTAATAGCCGCTGCAGAATAATCTGAATGCATGCTTATTCACTACACAGTTTTAATTGTACCAACACCCTGCAGGCTCTGTAATGAGCCCCCAGGGTGGTTGAACCCAGGTTCAGTAACGCGCAATAGAATAAGTAAATGATGCTCAATATATGCAGAAAGTTTTGATGTAGAAGAAATACAGTGAAAATAAATACCATATGCATTCATAACAACAATCCATATACAAAGTGCTCGTGCTGTAAAGTTAAATATGCAACCTCATCCTATATTCTAAAACCCTATTTGTCCCTGTGTCATCGTGTCTGTGTGGGCTTAGGACACCTAGTTGCCTATAAACACTACCAGAGTAATATGGGAGCAGCCTATAGAAATAAAGTGCACAGTGGATAATAGTGTAAAAGATACCGTACGTAGCCCAGTATAGAGGAATGGTGAATCAAAGCAACTTGGTAAGGAGAGACTGAGGAACCCCTCAGGACAGACCTCACTAGTATCGTGGATGTTACCCCGCTTTTTCAAAGGAGAGAGGATGACTTAGTACGTAGCTTCTCAGTAAGAGCAACCCTGTTTACAGTCTGTAGGTGTTATAACATGCAGTGCTCTTTGTATTGGGTTACTGAGTACATTTGAAATCGGCGCCGGTAAACTTGGGCGGAGGATACAGCGATATATATGGCTGATCCTGCTTCTGCATAAGTCCGGGCCGTTTTAATTACTATTCCCCTCCAGGCCGCCTTGGATAGTGGGGGAATGAAATAATTTGGCTTCCATCGATTGCTGGAGGCCGAATTATTGTGTTTTTTAAGCAACCTCGGCTCCGTCTTATGACGGAGCCGACGTTACTCACTGAGCGCTGCAATAGGAGTGATTCCTATTGAAGTCTATGGAGGCGCTGGCTGTGCCCAAATCTAGCAGCGCTGAAAAGCATTGCTCCGGGGTTACTTGTTGTTCCTGAAGTTATTCTGTTATTCTTTGAGCAACAGTCCTTTGGTTAATCCAGTTGTCCAACACCAGAATTGTAAGCGGCTCCCCACTTCACCATAGACTCTTTAAGGCTCGTTCACACTAGAGGCGGTTTTTTGCGCATGAGATTTGTACAAATCGCCCTAAAAGCGCTTCCACTATGCTTTCCAATGAGAGCGTTCTCATTGGGGCGTTCTGTTTGCTTGCCGATGACAAAATGCTGCATGTACCATTTTCAGTGCGATTTGTCCTGAACGGAAAGTATAGCGAAATCGCAAAGCGCTTGAAAAAAAGCTTTGTATTGCGATTTCCCCAGCGCTTTAATGAATAAATACATTGTATTTATTCATTTCCGGGGCAATGGTTGATTTGCTAACTGTAGGGGATCTGCCGTGAGGGCTTGTGAGTCCCCGGGTCCCTTCTGTGAACTGCAGTATCCTGCCCAGGGTTTCTATGAAGGCTTCACTGTGGGGGTGCTTCAGCGAGGCCTTCTGGGAATACGAGAGGAGACTTTCACATCATCCGCCAATTCTTGTGTGGGAGCTATCAAGCCTGACAGGGGACTTGTGTCTTCCTGCTCTAATTGGCTGTACTCTCCTAGAATTACCTGCGTTCTGTCTGACTGGGCTTTTAACAGATCCACATGGGCCGTGGTTTCACCTGGGGTGTCAGTTACATGGGAATTGGGTTCACTGGCGTAGTTACCATTCTCCCTGTACACCTGTAGTGGAGCTTCTGCTGCTGGTGGCTTAGTGGGCTGGCCACTAAGTACACGCAGGTTGGAGTCGCTCTGTAGTATCCTCACGGATGTGGGACTACAAATCTCAGCCAGCTGTCTAGTGAGATCTGGGGTCAGCTGCTGGAGCTCAAACTCTCTGGGGTCAGAGCTGACAGAAATGCCTGTATGCTCTGAGCTCAGGTTACCACCGGCACTGTGTGTCCTCAGCCTGCACAAGTACACCACAATAAACATCACATTTTCGGTAAATCACGTCAATGTTGACATTGGTCTGGGGGTCAGAGGTATCAGGGGAAGTCGAGACTTCTCCAGATAGTCCTGAGGCCAGACTACTGGTGACTAGAGATGTAGCGAACGGTTCCCAAACCGTTCGCCGGCAAACATCTCTGAATACATGGGGCTTTTACTACTTCCGGGTCGCTCTGACCCGGAGTAGTACGCCTGCGCTGCCCGGCGAAGCGCGTCCTAGATCCCGCTCCTGTTGCCGGGCACTCTCTGCGCATGTGCGTGATGTCATGAACGACGTCACGCACATGCGCAGAGAGTGCCCGGTAACAGGAGCACGATCTAGGACGCGCTTCACTGGGCAGTGCAGGCGTACTACTCCGGGTCAGAGCGACCCGGAAGTAGTAAAAGCCCCAGAGATGTTCGCCGAGCGAACAGTTCGCAACATCTCTACTGGTGACACTGAAAGCATCACCCAGCGTACTCTCACAAACATGCACAACATTATCAAAAGCATTTGCATAACATTACATTTCATTTTTAGCATGAGTGTCACCCGCCTGAAAGTCAGAATTGTCAGAGGGAATTCCTGCTGTCAGCTCTGAGTTCATGCGGCTGGCCATAGGGCATGTAATGGCCAGAACATGTACAGCATTTCCATCACAATTATCACTGACACATGCCTTTTCATTAGCAAAACCAGGTGCAGAAATAGATAAAAGACAGTTAATTGCTGGTACATGTAAATCTGAGGATACTTCCCGCCCAGCGGCGTTAGGTACAGTAGCAATAGCAGGTAAGGGATTTACATCTCCCTGCTTTCCCAAAGGCTTGTACAGTACCTGGTTGTCAGGGAGTCCTGCTGAGATTTCCTGCATATCAGCAGAAAATTCCGAAAGGCACAAAAGCGTGCCTAGATCTGTGCCAAGCACAGGAGGAGAGGGAAACTCAGCAACAGCCCACTCTGGAAAACGCACCCCCCCATCCAGCCTTCTCAGGACCTGGGATAACAGGGTTGTGGTGGTTGGGCCTGACTCCAGTCAGGGTGAGGAGCTTTCGTGGGAGAATATCTTCCTCTGTGGCAAGGTTGGAGCAGACCAAGAGGACATCTGCTTTTGGAGCACTGGAGCAGCAGATGATCTGGAGCACTGTGATGATTTCCGGAACCGTAGAGCATCTCTGACAGGCAGTGCAGAGGGTGATGCAGGTGACGGATCAGGGTTGCTAGCCATCTTCGGGCTAGGGACGGTCGTTTTCTTCCTCTTGGGACAGAAGAACTGTATGTGGCCGGTCTCGCCACAAAGATTACACGTGCGAATGGCAGGTGTGTCATACTGGGATGCAGCAATAGCAGCAGTTGCAGGTCTCGGTGGCACAAAGCTCACCAGACCAGGAGGCGCAATATGCAGTAGGCTTACCTCCTTCCAAGTCCTGGGACAGTGTTCTGTGACTGTCCAGCACCAGGGTTCTCTGGCTGTCAGGTACAGGAACCTGGTGGTACGCTCTCTCAGAGGTGCGCACAGGAAAGTCTCGTTCTGCGCCCTCTTCCATGGCAGGAAGTTTTGCTGTGGGGGTCACGGGTAGAGGTCCGCATCTCTCCAACGAAGCACATAGTGAAGAGTGCAGATTAATTTGGGCTGCCTGGGCCAACTCCAATTCACGCTGGAGCCGTAGCTCTTTGATCTGGAGATCCCACTGGTGCAGACGCTCTTGGTGCTCTGCCTCTAGCCGGTGCATCTCTGCCTCATGCTGGAGCATCTTTGCCTCATGCTGGCGCCGAAGTTCTCGTGTCCGAGACTCCAGGAAATTGCGCAGATCCTGGCCGGTCAGGTTTGGCAATCATGACGGGCGTATCAGGAATGCAGGGTATAGAGGCATTAAGCAAGGTGGCGACAAGGATTCTATCTCTGGGGTAATGCCACCAGCTTAGCCTTGTTTGTGCCGTAAGCGGCAATGCCATGCGATTTGCAGAGGGCTTGCAAGTCAGGAACAGACCAGTTCTGGTAATCCTGAACTGAATCAGACATTCAGAAAAGAAGAGTACAAGAAAGAGTAGGATATAGCAAAGAAAAAGTTGGGAAATGTAGACCAATCTATTCGCTATCAATGTGTACCGTTTTGTGCCCAGAACTCCGGTTCTGCAAGACAGGATACTGAGTGACCACTGTCTTATTATTCTGGTTGCAAAGACTGAGTTTGTCAGATCTTTGCGCTCTGATTTCCTAAAAGCTGGCTATGCCGGGTTTTGGGGTGTGCTATCCCACCACTGCCACCAATGTGACAATCCAGCCCCGCGATCCCGTCGAATCTGCTCCAGTTAGCATACGCAGGAAGTACGGGTGCAGACGGACAACGAAGACCAGTTGCTGGATCGTCAGTGGAAGAAGGTAAATGTGACAGAGCGTGCCAATCCCGTCTAATCTGCTTCCATTAGCATACGCAGGAAGTACGGTGAACAGACTGACAATGAAGATTGATCGCGCAGCTGCCGACAATATGTAATGGGACAATCCCTCACCAATCCCGTATTACTAGGCCATTGTTGCCATGCAGGTCTCATGCACTAGAGACTGCTGGAGGCAAATTCACTGTGTGCGTAGTAAACGGTTAAGATTGGTTGGAGGTGCCCATACATGTACAATCCCGATTGTATATACAATCAGTAAACTAAAAATATTCATTTCGCGCTGGAAATCGGGTAAATTCACTGCTACCACTGTCTGGTTGTATGGAGCAGACAGTCTCCAACTAGGGCGAAGAGACCCCAACGCTATCATAATACGGTAGCCAGCCCAATCGCGTTCGACATGCTCCAGTCACCGTTCGGGGAATAGTCACTTCCGAAGGCTTAAAGACTGTGAGCAATGTGACGTTTAAAGAAAGGTTACTGGGTCCATATATGATGCAATCTCGAATTGTATGTCCAATCGAGAAACTAACGTTATCGATTTCGCACAGGAAATCGGGTACTAGCTAATCCTAGAAGGAAGTACCGGTTATTTACAACCTAGCTAGCAAATCAACCATTTATAAGCAAATAATAAAATAATGCGGTAGTATGACTGACTCTTCAGAGGGCAGATTCGTTACAGCAGCAATCAGATGACCAGAGCAGACACAAGACTGAACGATAAAATCGTTCGTTTTATTCTAAAACTACATACACACAGCTTAATTCAGCCCACAGATAGATATACCTGTCCGGCAGAACAGATTGGTTTGATAGAAAGAGAATAGAGATGAAAAGAAACAGAATGTTTTAATATATACAGTTCAAATACCGTTATTGGTAGTCCATGCGGCAATCGCAAGTCTTTGGCGGAAAGTCCAAGATGGCGGTTGCCATGCGGCCAGAGGCCTTTGTGAGAAATAATAAGATGGAGATTTTGGCCCGTGTCCTGGCAGGCTGGTCGATTGATCTTAATTCGACCTCAGATTAAAGGTGAAGGACGCTGGACCTTTGTGTCATGGGAGTTTTGTTCCTCACTGTAGGTGGGGGGAGTTATGACACGTACAAGTCCCGCCTTGGAGTCTAATTACACTCAGGGAGTGTAATTAGAGTACTGCTTCACACTGACAGACCAAATTCACTGTGTAACGCACCGCACACAGCTGTTTGTGTAGTGACGGCCGTGCTGGACTGGAGCGCACCATGGCGAGAGTGCAGGCCATGGCGGTTTTCAAGCCTATATGGTCGCGGGGCTGAGGTAGCTCAATGACAGAACAACAGTGACTGTGTAGCTGATCGAATTTGGTCTGTCCACAATGGGTATGCAGTGATTGGTATTACAAATGTGCAGCTGTCACACACACATACAGGTACCGTGAACAGGTGCAGTGACACTGTGTGCGGTCACGTAGGTAGGTAGGTGCACTGATCAACAGGTGGATATGCAGTGATTGGTATTACAAATGTGCAGCTATCACACACACACACATAGGTACCATCAAACAGGTGCAGTGACACTGTGTGCGCTCACGTAGGTGCACTGAACAACAACAGGTGGGTATGCAGTGATTGGTATTACAAATGTGCACCTGTCATACACACACACAGGTACCATGAACAGGTGCATGACACTGCGTGCGGTCACGTAGGTAGGTAGGTAGGTAGGTGCACTGAACAAAAGGTGGGTATGCAGTGATTGGTATTACAATTGTACACCTGTCACACACACACACAGGTACCGTGAACAGGTGCAGTGACACTGCGTGCGGTCACGTAGGTAGGTAGGAAGGTGCACTGAACAACAGGTGGGTATGCAGTAATTGGTATTATTTACAAATGTGCAGCTGCCTGTCACACACACAGGTAGTCCCTGAATGTGCTGGGCCTGGCAGTGGCACAGTAGGAATTAAGTAGGAATTAGCAAGGCTGTCTATGCAACACGTATCTGTGGGACAGAATGCGAACCACCGACGTTCGCGCGAATCGTTCGGGCCATCTCTATTCCTCTGCTCTCTCTGTTGACGCAGAAAGGAAATTAAAGTAGACCTGAACTCTTACATAGGACAGAAGGAAAACAGAGAGAAATGTATTTAGAGATTTTGGCCTGTCCTAATTTGCTCTCATCTGCGTCTAATCACACTTTGTAATTTGATCTCTCCCCTGGGTCAGCTGACTGCCATGGCAGATAAGCTCATTTGAAAGCACAGGATGTTAACAATATGTCTGCTTTGATGAAAGTGGGAAGTAGAGACACTGCAGGTTTATTGTAGGATTTGTATCAGCTGTAACAAAGAAATGTTTTTCTTTACGGGATCTTTCACACTGGGCTGGTGCGGTGCGTCAAATTGACTGTTCCTCCTTCTGTCTCCCTTTGTGCCGTCCTCTATAAAATACACAGAGTATACTTACTTCTCCACATTACTGTGTAAATGCTTACAAAACTTATAAGGTAGGAGTGCATACAAATTCTCCTTAGAGCTTGAAAAATGCACATTAAACATAAAAAAGTATAAGCATATTAAGAAGCTGACAATGGAACATAATTTTAATGTAAGTATTCTTGCTTGGAAAAATGTTAACACGCTTTCAATAAATCCAAAATCAGAAAATGATTGTCCTAAACGGTTCTCCTGATTGCCCACAGAGCGCTGTGATTTATAGCAGCAAATAAAAAGCGAAAGGCTAACGACTTGAATTACATTTCCTTACAAGGCTGGGAGGGTCGGTGTTCTTTAAACATTTCTGCAGTCTCCTTTGTCAGATCTTTCCCAGCCGGAATCAGCTGTGGTTTGCCTTTTCCATAACCCTGAGAATGAGCTGTGAGGTTATTTCAGATAATTGTGGGTACAGGACATTCTCTGAATTTACATTTGAAAGGCTTCTATGGAAGAATATAAGATGAGGTGACTGGTTTCTAGAATAATACCACAGTCTGACATTGTTTCAATAATGTTTTCCCCATTATTCTACCTCCAGCTCTGAACAGCTGCACAATAGCTATATTTTGTACATTGACTAAATTATATTATAATCTGGGCTAAAAAAAAAAAAATCTAAATTTGAAAAAGAACATTAAAGCCAGATCTGTTTCTGATTAGTAAGGCACAGTTTCCTCTGTGTAATGGTAAATAGTTTTGTATGTTCTGTACCATTTACTTTGTTTCTGTGAAGTTCCATACCTCAGATATTCCAACTTCATTCTCAGCCATCAGTGGAATATGAGGAATATTCCTGCACCAGCGCCAGAGATGGTATGGAATTGAGGGTTCCCAAATGATTTGAAAGCTGCAGTGGCACTTTACACATTTCTATTGCTGATTTTATTAAGTATTGATATAGCGTTATCTTCCGCAGTGTTGTACAGAGTATGTTGTCTTGTCATTAACTGTCCCTCAGAGGGGCTCACAATCTAATTCTTACCATAGTCATATGTATCGTGTAGTGTATGTATTTTAGTCTAGGGACAATTTAGGGGGAAAACAATTTAAGGCCATTTTCCCCAAACAGTTGATAGGCAGTGAAAAGACAGTCGAACTCTCACAACTGCTTGCTGCTGCCTGGCAACTGCTCACTGATGCTTGGTAACTGCTTATTGAGCATGCAGTTCAGTGGAAAAGGCCAATAATGCCTTTTTTTTCCTTGGGCAGTTGATAGGCAATGAAATGCCCTTTTCAAACTCTCACAACTGCTTGCTGCTGCCTGGTAACAGCTTGCTGAGCATACAACTTGTGGAAAAGAGGCCTTACTTATCTGTATGTGTTTGGGATGTGGGAGAAAGCTAGAGTACCCGGAGGAAACCCGCCTAGGCACAGGGAGAACATACAAACTCCTTGCAGATAGTGCCCTGGCTGGGATTTGAACCAGGGACCCGGTGCTGCAAGGTGAGAGCTCTAACCACTACGCCATGAAGAAAGGATATGAAGGCACCTTCTTAATCCTCTTCATATATTTGGTGATATGTTCTGGAGTAACAAGTCCATCTTTACCCAGTGTAGGGTGCAGAAATTTCTGCCAGTGGCCGGAGCCGCAGCTAACCTTCCAAACCTGCGCACTGCCTGATCGAAGCGGCTTTCATTTTTATCTTGGATATATTTGTGCTTCTTGTCCACAGAATAGCATTAAGTCTACAAGCAGGCAGTGGGCAAAGTTTGTAACCACACGTCAGCCTCTGACATCTGTCGCGTGTCAGTTGTGTTACCATGGAGGGTGGTGGAGGGACAACACGCGGTGCACATCAGAGTGGGAGGGGTTAGGAGGGAGAACAATAGCATAAGGCTGGATCCTCACTTGTCTTTCAGTTTTCTGTGTCAGTTTTTCTGCATGAGTTGTCTGACTTTGCTGTGCTACATTGCTGTCAATTGTTTTTCCGCATGTGAAAAACGCATTCAAGTGTGAGTTACATTAGTTCTCAGTTTTCCTGTGCAGAAAATGCACAGAAAGTCTGACGAGTGTGAACCCAGCCTCAGGATGCACTTGGGTGAGAACTCTCACAGATGTATTGGGGAGGGTTGTGGGCTGCTGTACGCACACTAGATTTTCACTTCACAGTCTTTATCGATCACCTTAGCCAAGTTTAATCTAGTGTATGTACATAGCTTAATCAGTGTTATTACGGAAAATGCGCCCACTGTATCTACCCACAGTCTTATTTATAGGTCCAGGGTGTTCGCTATCTGTCAGATCCACAGGATATGTCTATAGTACTTTAGTGAGACAGCGCTCCTCTTCCTCCCATCAAGCCACCTATGAGATTAAACACAACTCCACATAGTGTAATACTGTCAGATTATAAAAGCATCTCTAAAACACCCAAAGTGCTATAGTGCTTCACTCGTGCTCCAGTGCCACACTCCACGTGTTTCCCTTATGAAATGTACGCTCACCAGATTCACACCACCTCAAATCCAGGTGGGTCTAAAGCATAGGCCTCACAGCCAACGACACAGCAAATGAAGAGTTTCACAGAGTTTTAATCCAATACCTCATAAAAAGAGTAAAATGAACATAGCATAAAACCTTTTACGTATGCAATAGAGCCCTGCGCTGAATGCGCACTCACGTAATCCAGAAGATATATGCGCCTATCGGACTCAATGGCCCAGCGGTTTTGCCTTAGTGCGGTGACGGCGTCCCGATTCCGCTCCGGCTCCCCCGCGCTCACTTCAAACTAGTTCCTACCCGGGCGATGATCCACCTCGCTACCCGTGACGTCAGACGCTCCTGGCTCCGCCTTACGCGTTTCGTCCCTGCGGACTCCTCAGAGGCTGACGTCACAGGAGCGGCCAACGTCCTTTATACTCAAACTTCCGGGATCTTTGAAACGCACCCGTCGCGGCCATAATTATGCGTGAGCCGCATCACATGGCTCCATGCGTCAACGTCGCATCAATCTGTCAATCCTATGCATTTGCTGGAGTGCAGCAAGGACGTATGCGCCCTCTGCTGGACCCTAATGGAACTGCCTTGTCATATGATGTTTACAATTTCAACTGTTTAACCAGCTGCAAGGACACTTTTAACAGCATACATTCTACCATGTGATTTTATTATACACTAAAACTATATTATATCTTCTACCATATAGTTTGGTTATAACTAAAAACTCTATTAAAACTGAACTCCATCCTGATAAAGTTAATATGCCAACACCTCAAGACATAAGGCCTTCCTAAAAATTATGTTCTATTGGATTATAATAGATTCTCCATATTTGTTAATTTATAATCCATATCTGGTATTCCCCCTGACAATAAAAAACTTGTGCAAATGCATAGCAACTTTCAACTATAAACCAACACCACTGGTCATTGGTCTAATGCAATACCCTAAGGATTCCATCAGAGATCCACATGCAGCAGTCTACTTGGACCACATCCATATTCTTATTAGAAGAAAATATTTTTACAACATACATCAATTTAAATATGTGTCCCTAAATCCCCCATTTACAAATCTAGTCCCGGGATCGGGACCTATGGGGGAGAATCCTGTGAACCCCCCAAAAACTTTACCCTGTACCACTATTATGGCCTCCTAACACCACTATGTGTCCCAAATTAAATCTAAAGGGTGGTGCCCACTAGCATAATTATGAAAACGGGTTCCAGGGTTCTCAACACATCATCAATTCCATTTATAAGCTGTACCTGTGCCCCTCAAACCCTTAATTAACATCCCTATATCCAGTATTTCTACACACTGTTTAAACAAGTGTCGAATAAGCACCCCCACCCTCATAGGTCATTTGTGATAAAGCAATTTAGATCAAATTCCACGTTCAGCCCCCTTGGGGTTAGTGTATTAAGGCTAAAGATCCATCTCCCTTCTGCTTGGGAAATATCCCTTACTCGACTTGACCCTCTCCACTTCTTAATATAGGCCTCTATACCCATAAAGGTCATCAGACTGGGGTCACTATTATGCTTTAGTCGAAAGTGGTTAGACACATTATGTGTCGTCAAACCTTTTGTTATGTTGGCCACATGTTCTCTGATTCTTTCATGTAGTTTTCGGGTGGTTCGGCCGATGTATTCTAAGTTACAGGGGCATTTTAACAAATATATCACCCCTTTGGTGTTACATGTGATACACTGTCTTACTGTAACCAGCTAACCGCTGTTGGTTGATACAAATTGTTTCCCCCTCTGAGGCTGTGCCTCTCTGCATCCCTTGCAATTTCGGCACGAAAAGAAACCTGTTTGGCCTAGCATATCCGTTGTTTTCATTTGTGGTGGGTCTATAAAACTTGACACCAATTTAGATTTCAAGTTGGGGGCTCTTTTGTATATAAACCCAGGTCTTTCTGGTACTACATTTTTTAAAATACCATCAAGTTGTAAAATATTCCAATTTTTCTTAATGATCTTCTCTATGTCCTTATGTTGGCCGTTATAGTCCAATAGGATATCATAATCCCTATTTTTTTGTGGCCCACCAATTACCCGCTTCTTCAATAGCTGAGCTCTATCGTTTGCTGCCACCATATTGACCTGTATTTTCAGCATATCTTCTTTATACCCTTTTTCCACAAATCTTTGAACCAATATATCACTCTGTTCCCTAAAGTCCTCCATCTTGGAGCAGTTTCGCCTAATGCGCATTAATTGGCCTTTGGGTATATTCTCAAGCCATTTTTTATGGTGGCAGCTGTCTAGTGGGATATACCCATTTTTGTCTGTGGGTTTAAAGTAGGTCTTTGTGTTCAATGTGTTATCCTCTTTTTTAATCACCAAATCAAGGAATTCCACCTGTTCAAACGACCTACTAAAGGTGATCTTTATTGGGCCCCAATGGTTATCCGCCCTTTCACAGAATCTTTCTAGATCTTCCTCTGATCCTCTCCAGATAAAAAATAAATCATCTATAAATCTATTCCATGTTGTTATATTTTCTGCCCCATCCATTAACAAAATTTCTTGTTCCCACTTGGCCATATATAGGTTTGCAACCGATGGGGCAAATTTTGCCCCCATGGCGCAGCCCGTTTGTTGTACGTGAAATTCTTTATTGTACCAAAAGTAATTGTGTGTTAAGGCATAGTTCAATAACTCCATAATGAAGTCTGCTTGCCTGGTTTTCAAGTCCCCCAACTGTATAAGGGTGTCTCTAACTATCTGCATTCCTTCCCGATGTGGAATAACAGTATATAGGGATGTAACATCCCCTGTGATTAAAATGTCATTTTCTTCTATTTTTATATTTTGTATTTTTTGTAGTAAATGCTTTGTATCTTTCAACAGATGTGGCAGTTGACATGCAACAGCCTGTAGAAACCCGAGAGTTCACGTCATATACTGAAACCCTAAGGTGCATAAGAGCATTGAAAATCCCCCCGGAAGACCCATAGTAAGTGGAGTTGGTTCACTCACACAGAGAATAGGAGAATATATTGATTACTTTCTACAGGCTGTTGTGGGTCAACTGCCACATCTGTTGAAAGATACAAAGCATTTACTACAAAAAATACAAAATATAAAAATAGAAGAAAATGACATTTTAATCACAGGGGATGTTACATCCCTATACACTGTTATTCCACATCGGGAAGGAATGCAGATAGTTAGAGACACCCTTATACAGTTGGGGGACATGAAAACCAGGCAAGCAGACTTCATTATGGAGTTATTGAACTATGCCTTAACACACAATTACTTTTGGTACAATAAAGAATTTCACGTACAACAAACGGGCTGCGCCATGGGGGCAAAATTTGCCCCATCGGTTGCAAACCTATATATGGCCAAGTGGGAACAAGAAATTTTGTGGAATTCCTTGATTTGGTGATTAAAAAAGAGGATAACACATTGAACACAAAGACCTACTTTAAACCCACAGACAAAAATGGGTATATCCCACTAGACAGCTGCCACCATAAAAAATGGCTAGAGAATATACCCAAAGGCCAATTAATGCGCATTAGGCGAAACTGCTCCAAGATGGAGGACTTTAGGGAACAGAGTGATATATTGGTTCAAAGATTTGTGGAAAAAGGGTATAAAGAAGATATGCTGAAAATACAGGTCAATATGGTGGCAGCAAACGATAGAACTCAGCTATTGAAGAAGCGGGTAATTGGTGGGCCACAAAAAAATAGGGATTATGATATCCTATTGGACTATAACGGCCAACATAAGGACATAGAGAAGATCATTAAGAAAAATTGGAATATTTTACAACTTGATGGTATTTTAAAAAATGTAGTACCAGAAAGACCTGGGTTTATATACAAAAGAGCCCCCAACTTGAAATCTAAATTGGTGTCAAGTTTTATAGACCCACCACAAATGCAGGGGATGCAGAGAGGCACAGCCTCAGAGGGGGAAACAATTGCAGGGGAGTGCCAAAATTGCAGGGGATGCAGAGAGGCACAGCCTCAGAGGGGGAAACAATTTGTATCAACCAACAGCGGTTAGCTGGTTACAGTAAGACAGTGTATCACATGTAATACCAAAGGGGTGATATATCTGCTGTTAAAATGCCCCTGTAACCTAGAATACATCGGCCGAACCACCCCGAAAACTACATGAAAGAATCAGAGAACATGTGGCCAACATAACAAAAGGTTTGACGACACATAATGTGTCTAACCACTTTCGACTAAAGCATAATAGTGACCCCAGTCTGATGACCTTTATGGGTATAGAGGCCCATATTAAGAAGTGGAGAGGGTCAAGTCGAGTAAGGGATATTTCCCAAGCAGAAGGGAGATGGATCTTTAGCCTTAATACACTAACCCCAAGGGGGCTGAACGTGGAATTTGATCTAAATTGCTTTATCACAATTGACCTATGAGGGTGGGGGTGCTTCGACACTTGTTTAAACAGTGTGTAGAAATACTGGATATAGGGCTGTTAATTAAGGGTTTGAGGGGCACAGGTACAGCTTATAAATGGAATTGATGATGTGTTGAGAACCCTGGAACCCGTTTTCATAATTACGCTAGTGGGCACCACCCTTTAGAATCAATTTGGGACACATAGTGGTGTTAGGAGGCCATAATAGTGGTACAGGGTAAAGTTTTTTGGGGGTTCACAGGATTCTCCCCCCATAGGTCCCGATCCCGGGACTAGATTTGTAAATGGGGGATTTAGGGACACATATATAAATTGATGTACCGTATATACTCGGATATAAGTCGACTTCGTGTATAAGTCGACCCCACTATTTGACCCTCTTAAGCTGGAATTTTTTAATAACTCAAGTATAAGTCTATCTAGCAAAGTTAATTGCTGCACAGTAGACTTGAAGCCTTGCACAAGACATAATGAAAACATAGAGAAATGCAAACTGTATGTATTAAGAGAGTTTAGCCTGTCTAATCCCTACTCATCTGTGTCTAATAACAAGTTGTAATTTGATCTCTTCTCTGTGTCACCTGACAAGGCAGATAAACTCATTTGAAAGCACAGGATGTTAACAATATGCCTGCTTCCATGAAAGCAGGAAGTAGACACACTACAGCTGATACAAATTCTGCAATTCATCTGCAAACAAAAGGCATTTTTCTTTTAAAGGATATCATGCTATTGCATATCTTTTAGAGCAGAGAGAAAGATCTGAGATCAGGTCTGCTTTAAACAATAAACCCTTCCCAGAGCCCCAGCAGCCAGCATCTCTCTATCCCTCCCCACAGTGCTAAATCACCTGCAACACACTGAAAATCCCCCCTCCCTCCCAGCACAACTCTGTAATGTTATGCGCTGGGAAGGCAGCTTCTTTCTGTCCCCTTCCCCGCAATGCTAAACTATTTTGTGCTTCCATCCTCTCTCCCCCCCCTCTGTGCGATCACAGTGAGCACTGCAGCAGAAGCCAACACTTACAGTTCGATTGCCAGCGCTGAATCCTCTATACACTCTCCATTCATGCCGCTCTCTGTCCAATAGTACAGCTCCGGTTCCTGATGTCATGTGACTTCATGTGTCATGTGACATCGGGAGTCGCGCTGTACTATTGGACAGAGAGCGGAAAGGAGGGAGTATAGAGGATACCGCACTGTCAATGAAGCTTTATCGCCGGTGTCCTGTCATGAAAAGCTGCTTGCATCAGGGATAGGCAGGTCAGGACAGTGATCGGTGGCTGGAACAGAAGGATTTTTAGAGCAGCTTCTACTCCCGCAGCGGTTGTAGGAGCCGCTCTAAATCCCTCCGTTCCAGCCACCGATCACTGTCCTCACCTGCCTATCCCTGATGCAAGCAGCATTTCATGACAGGACACCGGCGATTTAATCTCCGCCCCCCGCCATTCTCATCATTGTCCCATGCCCATCTAATTGCTGCTCCTCCCTGAAGTGTCAGCACATACAGCGAGTGCCAGGGAGAGAGCTGTATTATTCATTTTAATGGGGAAAAGTGAGCGGCTCCTACCCCGGCAGCCGCCGGAGCATCACATGCTCAGCGGGGACCAGCATTCTCAGCTGCCGCCTGAGAGAATAAGTAATGAGCGGGGGTTAGTCCATTCTCCTGCTTGCAGGGGGGCACAGCATTGTGGCATCTAGGAATCATAGAGCAGGGGGATAAAATCCGCTTGGCTGGCAGCACTAGTGGGATCATACTGCAACAGATGCAGAGCAGAGGGGTCAATTGATACTCAGCTACAAGTCAGAAATTTAGGTCTGACACGAGTACAAGTCGACCCCCCTACTTTACAAAAGTAGATCAGACCTAAATTTCTCGACTTATAGCCGAGTATATACGGTATGTTGTAAAAATATTTTCTTCTAATAAGAATATGGATGTGGTCCAAGTAGACTGCTGCATGTGGATCTCTGATGGAATCCTTAGGGTATTGCATTAGACCAATGACCAGTGGTGTTGGTTTATAGTTGAAAGTTGCTATGCATTTGCACAAGTTTTTTATTGACAGGGGGAATACCAGATATGGATTATAAATTAACAAATATGGAGAATCTATTATAATCCAATAGAACATAATTTTTAGGAAGGCCTTATGTCTTGAGGTGTTGGCATATTAATTTTATCAGGATGGAGTTCAGTTTTAATATAGTTTTTAGTTATAACCAAACTATATGGTAGAAGATATAATATAGTTTTAGTGTATAATAAAATCACATGGTAGAATGTATGCTGTTAAAAGTGTCCTTGCAGCTGGTTAAACAGTTGAAATTGTAAACATCATATGACAAGGCAGTTCCATTAGGGTCCAGCAGAGGGCGCATACGTCCTTGCTGCACTCCAGCAAATGCATAGGATTGACAGATTGATGCGACGTAGCGGCCGGGTTGACGCGTGGAGCCACGTGATGCGGCTCACGCATAATTATGGCCGCCACGGGTGCGTTTCAAAGATCCCGGAAGTTTGAGTATAAAGGACGTCAGCCTCTGATGAGTCTGCAGGGACGAAACGCGTAAGGCGGAGCCAGGAGCGTCTGACGTCACGGGTAGCGAGGTGGATCATCGCCCGGGTAGGAACTAGTTTGAAGTGAGCGCGGGGGAGCCGGAGCGGAATCGGGACGCCGTCACCGCACTAAGGCAAAACCGCTGGGCCATTGAGTCCGATAGGCGCATATATCTTCTGGATTACGTGAGTGCGCATTCAGCGCACGGCTCTATTGCATATGTAAAAGGTTTTATGCTATGTTCGTTTTACTGTTTTTATGAGGTATTGGATTAAAACTCTGTGGAACTCTTCATTTGCTGTGTCGTTGGCTGTGAGGCCTATGCTTTAGACCCACCTGGATTTGAGGTGGTGTGAATCTGGTGAGCGTACATTTCATAAGGGAAACACGTGGAGTGTGGCACTGGAGCACGAGTGAAGCACTATAGCACTTTGGGTGTTTTAGAGATGCTTTTATAATCTGACAGTATTACACTATGTGGAGTTGTGTTTAATCTCATAGGTGGCTTGATAAGAGGAAGAGGAGCGCTGTCTCACTAAAGTACTATGTACATAGCTTAACCTCCTTAGCGGTAACCCCGTGCTGGACACGGGGTAAGCTGCCGCAGAGGATTCCTCAGGCCCTGCTGGGCCGATTTGCATAATTTTTTTTTCAAACACGCAGCTAGCACTTTGCTAGCTGCGTGTTTGTTCCGATCACCGCCGCCCACCGCCGATGCGCCGCTACCCGCCGCGATACAGGCCCCCCCCTGCATACCCCTTGCGCAGCCTGGCCAATCGCCGCCAGGCTGCGCTATGGGGTGGATCAGGACTGCCTGTGATGTCACGACGTCGATGTTCGTCGCCATGGCCCTCAGAACGGGATTTCCTTATGGGCAAGCGGCGCCTGCGGCGATTGGTGAGTACGGGGGGAGGCCGCAGGGAGGGGGGAAGCATGTAGCTAGCGCTAGGCTAGCTACATGCTAAAAAAAAAAAAAAACAAAGGTGAAAAAAACCCTCCCGCGGCCACACAGCCGCACAAATCATACAGCCAGGGAGGTTAAAGTGAACCCATGGTGAGAAGTATATGTAAGCTGCCATATTTTTTCCTTTTAACCACTTGAGGACTGCGGTGTTAAACCCCCTAGTGACCAGGACATTTTTACTGAAATAGGCCACTGCAGCTTTAAGGCCAAGCTGCAGGGCCGCACAACACAGCACACAAGTGAACTCCCCCTTTTCTCCCCACCAACAGAGCTCTCTGTTGGTGGGGTCTGATTGCTCCCCAGTTGTTGTTTTTTTTTAATATTTATTGTATTTTTTAATAAAATGTGCTCATTTTTTATTTATTTTTCTATTCCCCCTCCCTCCCCCGCCAGCCAATCACTGTGATCGGCTATCATAGGATTCATTACTCCGCTGTACGGGGGTAATTAGACGGCAGTTTCGCCATCTAACAGTGTCTAAGCCTTCCAAGCGGATATGCGCGCGCCATATCCTGTTAGCCCCATAAAAGGCCGTTCACGCCAATCCACGTGGAGCGGTCCCGGGGCTGCCGCCACGTCCACGCGTGGAGCGGTTGGCAAGCAGTTAAACAGTACCAGTCGCCTGGCAGTCCTGCTGGTCTATTTGGCTGCAGTAGTGTCTGTAGAAACAAGCATGCAGCTAATCTTGTCAATTCTGAGGCAGGGAACACACTTGACTGTTTTCGTACGCATTTTCTGCACAGAAAAAAAACAACAACAAAAAAAACTGAGATCTCATGTTAATCAATGGGCTAATAGTGCACACTTAATATGTTGTTCGCGCGCAGAAAAAAAACTGACATTCTGCATGATGACTCTGCACATTTTGTCAGTTTTCTCTATCAAGTACATCAGCTGCTGTGAAAAAACGTGCGCATTTTCCTGCACAAATACACACTTGGTGTGCAGAAAAAGTATGCAGGAAAACTGAAAAAAACTGAAAGACAAGTGTGTTCCCTGCCTCACAATAATGTCAAAAACACCTGATCTGCTGTATGCTTGTTCAGGGTCTAAGGCTGAAGGCAGGGGTGCCCATTAGGACTTCATGGTAGATCTCGACCACACTACATTTTCCATTCTGTATATAAAATCGTGCTCCTAAAATTGCACATAGGTAGATCATTTTGACTTGCTAATTTTTAAAAGTAGCTCGCAAGCCAAAAGTGTGGGCACCTCTAGCTAAAGGTATTAGAGGCAGAGGATCAGCAGGGCAGCCAGGCAACTGGTATTGCTTAAATGGAAATACATACGGCAGCCTCCATATAACTCTGTTGGGTTCACTTTAAAGAGAAACTCCAACCAAGAATTGAACTTTTTCCCAATCAGTAGCTGATACCCCATTTTACATGAGAAAGACAATGATTTTCACAAACAGACCATCAGGGGGCGCTGTGTGACTGATTTTGTGCTGAAACCCCTCCCACAAGAGGCTCTGAATACCGAGGTACTGCTAGCAAACTGCCACAATGTAACAATGTTCAGAGACAGGAAATAGCTGTTATTAGCTATCTGTAACAGACAGAGCAGCTAGAAACAGCTAAATAACCTGCCCACAGTAACAATGTCACCATGTAATAAATGTCAGAATGTGAATCTGGGAGAGGAAAGATTTTACAATGAGCAAACACTGACTAAATCATTTATACATAATTATGGTAAAAAATGAAGCACTTTTTTTACTACATTATTTTCACTGGAGTTCCTCTTTAAGGGCCCGTTTACACTTCAGTAGGCATGCATCTCTGAGATATGGGCCAGCAGTTGCTAAAATATAATATTGCATCCGAGTTTCTCTAGCCGTGCAGGCTACAGGGATTTACATACAGGACCCTTTAGGGCCTAGTGCACACCAGAACAGTTCGGCTGCGGTTTGCGATCCGCTTGCGGGTGCGGATCCGCTAGGGTAATGTATTTTAATGGGCTGGTGCACACCAGAGCGGGAGGCGTTTTGCAGAAACGCATACTCCCGGGCTGCAGCAGATTTTGGATTGCGGAGGCGTTTCTGCCTCAATGTTAAGTATAGGAAAACCGCAAACCGCTCTAAAAAACGGCACTTCAGAGCGGTTTGCCAGGCGTTTTTTGTTACAGTAGCTGTTCAGTAACAGCTTTACTGTAACAATACATGAAATCTACTACACCAAAACCGCTACACAAAACCGCAAAACGCTAGCTGAAACGCTGCAGAAAAAGAAGAAAAAGCGTTTCAAAATCTGCTAGCATTTTGCGGATCTGCTAGCGGTTTTTGGTGTGCACCAGGCCTTATAGCTACATGCCATGCTATTAGCAAAAAAAAAATCACATAGCTCTGGTGTGCTCCCTCCCATTCAAATACATTAGCCAAGCACTTTTCAAAGTGCTAGCATTTTTAAAAACACTCAGAATAGCTCTTGGTGTGCACCAGCCCTTATATACAGCATTGTCCTGGAGGATGGCAGATTCTATGGTTGGAAGAACGCCAGGTAACTGCATTGCTGCACATCAGACCGGCCTCCCCATGGAAGGATTATGGGACGTGCTGTAAGCTGGACAGAGAGGGGGACTCGCTGGTGAACAAGATTTTCCAAAACAACACTGCTGGGACCACAGAGCAAGTTTCCAACTGTTTCTGTAAAAATATCCAGCGAGATATTCCCCTGGGGTGACTGTATGCATGAAGAGGAAACAAGAGATCCGGCTCTTCACTCCCGCTGATGTCCATCCTGGCTCAGTGCTGTGAATGACGATAGCGGGCAGAGGCAGAAGTGCTCCCACTTACAGAAGATCACACCAGTAATGCACACATAATTGTGTTATCTGGATTAGCGGCTGTGCACAGAGGCACTACATGGAAATCTGATACTCCAGTTTTTCAAGGATCAGAAAGTGCTAAAAACATATTTTAAATTCTTTGTAATGGAAGCCAGTGTCTGGGGTTTATTTTAATAGGCCTACTTAAGGCAATACTGAAGATACACTGAAAAAAAAAAAAGATTGATACTCATCTATGTTGAAGGAAGGCTCTGGATCCCAAAGAATCTTCCCGGTCCCCTCACCATGCCCTCGGGCCACCGCTGTCCCTTCACTGAAATTCTGTGCCCTCAGGACTCCTCAGAAGGCTTTGGAAGTAGCTGCGTCCCAGAGTGCTGCTGAAGACAGGCGCATCCACAAGCTCAGACTTGCATGTGCACAATGTGGATTCACTCGTCTTTGGCAGTATTCTGGGATGCAAAGCCTTCATAGCTGTGGACAGGGCATGGAATGAGGACTGGGAAGGCTCAATGGGATTCAGGGCTTCCCTCAAAACAGGTGAGTATATACTTTTTTTTTTTGGCATCACTTCAGTATTGCTTTAAAGGAAACGTCAGGCAATCCATGCTACCCCCAGATCTTCTTACCCAGGGCTTCCTCCAGCCCCTTCCAGCCGACATTTCTCGTCGCAGCTCCGCTCCCAGCCGCTGGCCCGGGGTCCTTGCTGGTGCTGACTCTGAGGCGGACCTCGTGAGGTCGTCCTGTACTGAGCCTTCGCAAGCGCCGCTGTCAATGTCTGGAGCGTCCTGCGCAGGCGCAGTAGAGGATGGCCTCTGCACCGCGAGGACCCCGGGCCGGCGGCTGGGAGCGGATCTGCGACGAGAGACACGTCGGCTGGAAGGGGCTGAAGGAAGCCCTGGGTAAGTAGATCTGGGGGTAGCATGGATTGCCTTACGTTTCCTTTAAAGGAGTCATCAGGCGATTCGCCTGTGAAGCTTGTCAATCACCGCCATGTGGTTCGGAGCATACTGCTCAGGTGCAGAACTACTGCGTCTGCACAGTACGCTCTGAACCACGTGCCGGTGATGATTGACAGCGCTGCTCGCGCAGGCGCAGTACAGGCCGACCTCCAGCTCCTGACTAGTGAGATAAATCCTTTAAAGCAAACCTGAACTGAAAATTAAAAGTCAAAATAACCATACACACGTCATACTTACCTCCGTGTGGTTTACTCCTCAATCTCTTTTTCCTCTCCTGGGTCCTGTTTGTTCACTGTGATCAATAAAATTCTCTGTCCTCCATACTGAAAATGGCCATGGTCACACCCGCTTTTTGCCGCATCACGCTGTGCATGCTGCTTTCTTCAGTGTCGGAGCCATGCACATTTTTCGCCACAGCGCACTTCGCACACGGACATGGGGTTGGGGTGGTTAGTGGGCGTGCACAGCAACCAGTGGGTGGGCCCAGCAACTAGTGGGTGGGCCCAGGGAGGGGGGCCAGGCCTGGTGCTGCGTGAGGGGCCCCAAAATTTCTGATGGTGGCCCTGATCACCACCACAATGTTTTTGCGCACCAGACAGTGAAGCATACCAAGGTGACAACCTGCTATACAATTGGACAGCAGTGCCACCTAATGCGGAATTGGATTGGAAGCCAGCGAATTACTGCTTGCTGGCTTCCATGTGGAAACGTGGTGCCAGCACTGCTGCCGCATCTATAAGTAATACATATTGTGTGTGGAGTGCCGGTAAAAAAGCCTCAGGGGGCCGCATTCGGCCCGCTGGCCCTAGTTTGAGGACCACTGCTCTAAAATATTGTATAACAGCAGGGAAATTGCATCTAAAATTGCTTACAAATCACTAGCGATCGGATGCACTTTGTAGTGGGTCCCAGGCCTACTGTGAATGGAGGACTGTTCCTTATGAGGTTTCCTGTTGGATCCCCTAAAGTAAACTAACGCCTGGATCTGTTGGGCATTAAGCGAGGCATGATGGGAGGTAACGCATAACACGTGTGTTAACAGGTGCAGTGAGGCATACTTTCATACAGGCATGTACTGTATGCGCGCAATACGACTTTTTCCACATATGAAAAAAAATACTGCTTTTTTTCATAGATTTTATGTATTTTTTTCTAAGTGAATCACAATTCATGAATCAACTATGACAACTACATACAAGAACTATATATAACTGTATTCCATCATCAAGGCCATTAGAGGGCGCCACACATACATTTCTACCCATGTTATACAGTAATTACTGGGGATTATTACGCTCACACACTCATTCCCCCTCCTCTGATTTCACATGGTGCAGACGGAAATAGAAGGAAGTTACACTTTTGTTCCAACCACCACGGTCTTCCTAGAAAATAATTATTAATAGAACAGAGGCCTCTGAAAAGGGCAGACTGACCTCACACACCAACAGGGCAACAATATACAAATGTGTTGTGTAAAAACAACGGAATGCATTCAAATCTTCTCCCATTTTCTACAGCTGGCTGCTATTGCTCAAAAGTTCTGTGCACCGACTTCCACTCAACTGGCATTAACTGTGCAGAATAAACTGTGCTTCCTCAATGCAAACCTGATACAGCTTGGAGTGTCCACAAGAGAGCAGAGAGACACTTGTGTTTAGGAAATGAGCCAGTGAATGGAGCACCGCAGGACACTGGCTGGTACCATAGTCTCTTTCCAGGACACTGGCAGGTCATTGTGTTTCTGACAAAGAGGTCTTGTTGGGGCCATTGTGTGCAGGATCTGCACTGAGGATGTGTTCTTTGGCTGGGATGTCTGCTGTTTCCTCTTGTCTGACTGTAGTGTCACCACCATGTGCTGATTGCTGCTGGTCAGAGGAGGGAGAGAATGGGAAGCGGAGTCTGAAATAGTCCATTCCTTGGAGGTCACCTAAAAAAAAAAATTCAAATATGAGCGTCAGTGAAGTAGCAATATGGGATACAGAGGGTGCAACTATACCTCGGCCATCAGATCAGAGGACCCACCCAGGACCCTCCCTCTGCTGATGGCTTAGCTTCTTATTGATGTTATGGTGGTAAAGATCAACACTAGATATACTTACAATATAAAGGAACAGATTCCCATTAGTCTATCTGTCCTCATGTAAAGGAAGCCATACATACACTCATGGCAACCAGCTTTGACCATCAGATAGATCTTTGTCAGATCAAATCTGACCTATCTGATCTATACCACACATTAGGAACAGATTTTTAATAGAGGTCAGTATGAAAATCTATAAAAAAAAGTTTTAAACTGCAGCACTGCACTGCTTGATCTGCTTTGTGCTGTCGATCAATATCTTCCATCTGGAGAGATCAACCGATTTTGGCCGAAAATTGAACAATCAATCGGGCCACCCGCTGCATCACTTTCTAGCAGATTCAATCAGAGTGACTAAATTGGCCAGATATCGATGGAAAAACCAATAAGTGTATGGCCACCTTAAGGCTGGAGTGGGAATAGACAGAAATTGCTGCTAATATTTTAGCACTGCTATCTTGTGCTGATATCTGATGTATCACTATAGCGGGGTCTAAAGGAATAAATAAAGATTAGAAATACCATATTAGGTCTATGCCTACTTTTATGTTGTCCAATGTCTATGTATGTTTATAAACATACGGCAACTAATAAGCAACATGAATTGCAAGTACAGTGTATTTATACTCACATATTTATGCATTTGTACAAACTGAGACAGAAATATTACCCAGATTATAATCGCTGTCTAAATACTGATGAATCATTCATCACTACAAAGGATAATGGGGTGTATTTGCTAGATATAGTTAAAATTATGTATGCAATGCTTGTGCAAACAGTTTAACTTGCATTATACAAGCAACGTGCGGATTGTGTGTAGATCGTGACTTACACGAACAGCGTAATGCGTGTTATTTAGTTTGCGTAACACCGGAAAAATTTAAATGTTCTCTCTGTGCAGAGGACTGGATTTACCATAAGGTACTGTAGGCACATGCCTACGGGCGCCTGATGATGGAAAGGCGGCTCCCTCCGCTCCCCTTCTCAATGCAAAGTCCTGATGAGAGTGTAAATGAGAGGTTACTCACCCTGCTCTCAGCATTCCACTGATGAGATCTCCCTTCAGTCAGAGGCACCTCTAGCTATATAATATTGAGGTTTATTTAGCTACCTAATACTTGGAGGCACCTCTAGCTACTTAATATTGAGGGCACTGCTGGCTACCAAATACTAAGGGGCAGTTTGGTGGGGGTTTGCAGGCGAAGTCCAGGGTGTCGGAACATCTGTGCCTATAGGCTCCTGTGAGGTAAATCCAGGTCTGTCTGCGCATGTATGTGTACATATGTATGATATGTAGGGCCAGCACAGTCTTTTGCACAGACAGGGCGGCACAGTCTATTGCACAGATAGGGAGTGGCACAATCTATTGCACAGAGAGGGCCGGCACAGTCTATTGCACTTACAGGGCTGGCACAGTCTATTGCTCAGACAGGGCCGGCACAGTCTATTGCTCAGACAGGGCCGGCACAGTCTATTGCTCAGACAGGGCCGGCACAGTCTATTGCACAGACAGAAGTCCACTGGGGAATTGCACACCACCTCAGAGGTGCTGGATTAGCATATTCGTTCAAAGAAAATCCAGAGAATCCGCACACTCTTAATTAACCTAGTTCAATGTTTTAATTCCAAAAAAGTGACACATGCCATTCCATAAACCAACGATTCGTTTCGGGGCCCCGTAGGGTCCCCTTTGTCAAGGTAACAAAACGCGTCACCATTCTGTGTTTTGTTACCTTGACAAAGGGGACCCTACTGGGCCCCGAAACGAATCGTTGGTTTATGGAATGGCATGTGTCACTTTTTTGGAATTAAAACATTGAACTAGGTTCATTAAGAGTGTGCGGATTCTCTGGATTTTCTTTATTGCACAGACAGGGCCGGCACAGTCTATTGCAAAGACAGGGCCGGCACAGTCTATTGCTCAGACAGGGCCGACACAGTCTATTGCTCAGACAGGGCCGGCACAGTCTATTGCTCAGACAGGGCCGGCACAGTCTATTGCTCAGACAGGGCCGGCACAGTCTATTGCTCAGACAGGGCCGGCACAGTCTATTGCTCAGACAGGGCCGGCACAGTCTATTGCTCAGACAGGGCCGGCACAGTCTATTGCTCAGACAGGGCCGGCACAGTCTATTGCTCAGACAGGGCCGGCACAGTCTATTGCTCAGACAGGGCCGGCACAGTCTATTGCTCAGACAGGGCCGGCACAGTCTATTGCAAAGACAGGGCCGGCACAGTCTATTGCAAAAACAGGGCCGGCACAGTCTATTGCAAAAACAGGGCCGGCACAGTCTATTGCAAAGACAGGGCCGGTACAGTCTATTGCACAGACAGGACTGGCACAGTCTACTGTATAGACAGTTTGTGATACAGAAAGTATTTAGTCTGTTGGCTCTTTATCAGGTGTTTTAAAAAGTAATTGATTTGGCATCAGCAAATCAGAAAGCTTATAGATAGATAAAAACCACCTCCATAACTGAACACGTAGAAGAAAATATTTGTGTCTGGAGTGTGGCTTTTAATTGTGGGCCCTATTGAGTGGTGAATTGTTTGTTCTTGGTAAAGTGCTGCGGTGTCATTACCCATCACTTCCTCCCAAAATCACCCCTTTAGTTTGATTGTGTCATGCTGGGGCTACTTGCTACAAACTTCTGACACATTATCACAGTGGTCCAGCCTCCATGTACCAACCATCCCCTTCCTTTTCCACTCATTGTATGTGGGGCCTGTTACATGCCACTAATCTTCTCCTCTCATATTGACCATCAGGCTGGGAGTTAGGTTATGGCAGAATGATGCGGTGTGGGAGCATGGCATTATGGGATTGGTGCAGGGCTTCTGGGATGTGCCATAGGGCTCCTTGGAGAGGAGTGAAGGCAGCTTTCCAAACACTCCCTCTCATTTTTCCCCATGGTAGGGAGGTGTGACACGGATGGAAGCAGTGCTGGGACGGTAATTCCAGCACAGACTCTAGGAAGATCACAGATGACGATTAGATGGTGGGATCATGTCACCTCATAGTCAAAGCACACCTGAAGTGAGAGAGTTATGGAGGCCGACATATTGATTTCCTATTAAACAAACAATGCAAATTGACTGGCTAACCTGCTGATCATCCCCCTCTGATACTTTCATCCATAGACCCTGAACAAGCATGCTGATCTGATGTTTCTGAATGAAGTCTGGCTAGACTAGCTGCATGCTCGTATGACTATTTTGCATTTCAGCGGTTCTGCAGGTGTGTTTAGCTTTCAGAGACAACAAATGGACAATATGCATATTCAGCAGTGATGCATTGTGGGAGACCTCTAAGCTTACGCCAACCTGAGTAAATACCATCTACTACTTTAAAGAGGAACTGTAACAGCAAAATGTCCCCTGGGGGTACTCACCTCGGGTGGGGGAAGCCTCAGGATCCTAATGAGGCTTCCCACGCCGTCCTCTGTCCCTCGGGGGTCTCGCGGCAGCCCTCCGTACAGCCGTGACAAAATATTTACCTTCCTGGCTCCTGCGCAGGCGCTCTGACGGCTGTCGGCTCCGAAGTAGGCGGAAATACCCGATCGCCGTCGGGTCCGCTGTACTGCGCAGGCGCAAGTTTCCGGCGCCTGCGCAGTAGAGTAGACCCGACGGAGATCGGGTATTTCTGTCTATTTCCGAGCCGAAAGCAGCCACAGCGCCCCCGCTGGAGCCAGCAAAGGTAAATATTGAAATTACAGTCGGGTCTGTCGCCGGCTGTTCGGAGGGCTGCAGCGAGACCCCCGTGGGACAGAGAACGGCATGGGAAGCCTCATTAGGATCCGGAGGCTTCCCCCACCCGAGGTGAGTACCCCCCAGGGGATCTTTTTGATGTTACAGAGTCTCTTTAAGAAGACAAACTGCTTTACATAGCATTTTTAGTAAGAGAGCTTTTTTGTCCTTTTTAGCCCCTTACACGCTCCTAGAAATTCTGGTTCATCATTGCTGGGCAATCTGTAATGCTTGTATGCTTGACACTACTGCAGTCAAAGAGATAAGCAGCACTGCCAGGCAATTGATATTGTTAAATAGGAAATAAATATGGCAGCCTCACTTCAGGTTCCTTTAAGGGCATTTTCAGGGTTGAATATATGGAAATTGGGTTGAAGGTTATTGTGTAGCTTCTATGGTATTTAGACCATACAGAGCAGTTCTATTGTAGACGGAATGTGAAATAACTGCTGTCAGTTATGCAGGCACCCTGGCAATGATCTCACTGGTCTGGAGTTTTCCACAGCAGCAGCAGCATAATCTGCCACTCAGAAAAAAATAAAAGGAACTTGGACAATTTGAGTTTGAAATGCAGTTTATATAATACAAGATATTTGGGAAAGACATGTATGCAAACTCTGCAGTGTATGAAACCACAGGCAGCACAATCCTCACCACAAGCTGCCGGCTCAGCACATTCTTGCACTGAATGCTGCAAGGAGAAGTTATGAGCAGAAATTAAAGTGAAACGCCAGTTCTTTAAAAAAAAAAAAAAAAAGGTGCAGCTGTGGATGTTGGTGGGCACCAGTACACCCT
This sequence comes from Hyperolius riggenbachi, assembly GCF_040937935.1. Lineage (NCBI taxonomy): Eukaryota > Metazoa > Chordata > Amphibia > Anura > Hyperoliidae > Hyperolius > Hyperolius riggenbachi. The sequence goes on along the minus strand of NC_090649.1, from coordinate 127,284,197 downwards.
CTATATTTTCATCTAAAAGAATGGTCAAGAACAGCCATTTTGAGCAGTGCAAATCTAAGGTGTGTGCATAGCTTAAGGCCCGGTTCACACTTGCGGTGGCCCTCCGGAATCGCCGTGCCGGAGCCGCACCGCTTGCAGAACGGACGGAACGGACGCACGGCATAGCAATGAAAGCCTATGCGTCCGTTCACATGCGTCCGTTCTGCCGAACCGGAGCCGGACCGGATCCGGGCCGGATCCGGACTCCGGCCTCCGTTCCAACATGCGCTATTTTTTCATCCGGCTCCTCCGGCAGCCGTATCCGGGGCGGAGCCGGACTGCACCATCCGGCCAATACAAACCAATGGGAACCGGAGAGCGCACAACACACTGGCTGAGAAATCCGGATGTTCTACCCCACTTCCTATGGGGATTGTTGCGGCGATATTGGATGGGGACACATGGGCAAGCATTTTGGAGTGGAGCAGCACAGCTGGATCCGGATCCGGAGATGTTGGCAGCATGTCGGAGGTGGAGGTGAGTGCTAAACAGCAGAGGGCCTGATTCCACAGGTCCCCCTTCTGCTGACCTCCCAGACCCCAACATTTTTTTTGTTTTTAACGTAACTTTTGCCAAACGGATCCGGATCGCATCCTGATGGACACCTGATGCAACCTGACCAGATCCGGATCGGATCCGGATTAGAACCGTACGGTTCCGATCCGGATCCGGTCCGGATCCGGTCAGGTCATCCGGTCCGTTTGGCAAACAACCGCTAATGTGAACCGGGCCTAACAGGTGACTGTTAGCATGATGAGTTTAACCACTTAAGGACCACAGTCTTTTCGCCCCTTAAGGACCAGAGCCTTTTTCTCCATTCAGACCACTGCAGCTTTCACGGTTTATTGCTCGCTCATACAACCTACCACCTAAATGAATTTTACCTCCTTTTCTTGTCACTAATACAGCTTTCTTTCGGTGCTATTTGATTGCCGCTGCGAGTTTTACTTTTTATTATATTCATCAAAAAAGACATGAATTTAGTCAAAAAAATGACTTTTTTAACTTTCTGTGCTGACATTTTTCAAATAAAGTAAAATTTCCTATACATTTGAGCGCGAAAGTTATTCTGCTACATGTCTTTGATAAAAAAAAAAAACATTCAGTGTATATTTATTGGTTTGGGTAAAAGTTATAGCGTTTACAAACTATGGTGCCAAAAGTGAATTTTCCCATTTTCAAGCATCTCTGACTTTTCTGCGCACCTGTCAGGTTTCATGAGGGGCTAAAATTCCAGGATAGTACAAATACCCCCCAAATGACCCCATTTTGGAAAGAAGACATCCCAAAGTATTCAGTGAGAGGCATGGTGAGTTCATAGAAGATTTTATTTTTTGTCACAAGTTAGCGGAAAATGACACTTTGTGACAAAAAAAAAAGTTTCCATTTCTTCTAACTTGCGACAAAAAAAAATGAAATCTGCCACGGACTCACTATGCTCCTCTCTGAATACCTTGAAGTGTCTACTTTCCAAAATGAGGTAATTTGTGGGGTGTGTTCACTGTCCTGGCATTTTGGGGGGTGCCTAATTGTAAGCACCCCTGTAAAGCCTAAAAATGCTCATTGGACTTTGGGCCCCTTAGCGCAGTTAGGCTGCAAAAAAGTGCCACACATGTGGTATTGCCGTACTCAGGAGAAGTAGTATAATGTGTTTTGGGGTGTATTTTTACACATACCCATGCTGGGTGGGAGAAATATCTCAGTAAATGACAATTTTTTAATATTTTTTTTTACACACAATTGTCTATTTATAGAGATATTTCTCCCACTCAGCATGGGTATGTGGAAAAATACACCCCAACAACACATTATACTACTTCTCCTGAGTACGGCGATACCACATGTGTGGCACTTTTTTGCACCCTAACTGCGCTAAGGGGCCCAAAGTCCAATGAGTATCTTTAGGATTTCACAGGTCATTTTGAGAAATTTGGTTTCAAGACTACTCTTTACGGTTTAGGGCCCCTAAAATGCCAGCACAGTATAGGAATCCCACAAATTACCCCATTTTAGAAAGAAGACACCCCAAGGTATTCCGTTAGGAGTATGGTGAGTTCATAGAAGATTTTTTTTTTTTGTCACAAGTTAGCGGAAATTGATTTTAATAGTTTTTTTTCACAAAGTGTCATTTTCCGCTAACTTGTGACAAAAAATAAAATCTTCGATGAACTCACCGTACTCCTAACGGAATACCTTGGGATGTCTTCTTTCTAAAATGGGATCATTTGTGGGGTCCCTATACTGCCCTGGCATTTTATGGGCCCAAAACCGTGAGGAGTAGTCTTGAAACCAAATGTCGCAAAATGACCTGTGAAATCCTAAAGGTACTCATTGGACTCTGGGCCCCTTAGCGCAGTTAGGGTGCAAAAAAGTGCCACACATGTGGTATCGCCGTACACAGGAGAAGTAGTATAATGTGTTTTGGGGTGTATTTTTACACATACAGATGCTGGGTGGGAGAAATATCTCTGTAAATGACAATTATTAGATTTTTTTTACACACAATTGTCCATTTACAGAGAGATTTCTCCCACCCAGCATGGGTATGTGTAAAAATACACCACAAAACACATTAAACTACTTCTCCTGAGTATGGCGATACCACATGTGTGACACTTTTTTGCAGCCTAGGTGCGCTAAGGGGCCCAATGTCCTATTCACAGGTCATTTTGAGGCATTTGTTTTCTAGACTACTCCTCACGGTTTAGGGCCCCTAAAATGCCAGGGCAGTATAGGAACCCCACAAGTGACCCCATTTTAGAAAGAAGACACCCCAAGGTATTCCGTTAGGGGTATGGTGAGTTCATAGAAGATTTTATTTTTTGTCACAAGTTAGTGAAAAATGACACTTTGTAAAAAAAACAATAAAAATCCAATTTCCGCTAACTTTTGACAAAAAATAAAATCTTCTATGAACTCATCATACACCTAACAGAATACCTTGGGGTGTCTTCTTTCTAAAATGGGGTCACTTGTGGGGTTCCTATACTGCCCTGGCATTTTACGGGCCCAAAACTGTGAGTAGTCTGGAAACCAAATTTCTCAAAATGATTGTTCAGGGGTATAAGCATCTGCAAATTTTGATGACAGGTGGTCTATGAGGGGGCCAATTTTGTGGAACCGGTCATAAGCAGGGTGGCCTCTTAGATGACAGGATGTATTGGGCCTGATCTGATGGATAGGAGTGCTAGGGGGGTGACAGGAGGTGATTGATGGGTGTCTCAGGGGGTGGTTAGACGGGAAAATAGATGCAATCAATGCACTGGAGAGGTGATCAGAAGGGGGTCTGAGGGGGATCTGAGGTTTTGGCCGAGTGATCAGGAGCCCACACGGGGCAAATTAGGGCCTGATCTGATGGGTAGGTGTGCTAGGGGGTGACAGGAGGTGATTGATGGGTGTCTCAAGGTGTGATTAGAGGGGGGAAATAGATGCAAGCAATGCACTGGCGAGGTGATCAGGGCTGGGCTCTGAGGGCGTTCTGAGGTGTGGGCGGGTGATTGGGTGCCCTAGGGGCAGATTAGGGTCTAATCTGATGGGTAACAGTGACAGGTGGTGATAGGGGGTGACTGATGGGTAATTAGTGTGTGTTTAGAGGAGAGAAGAGATGTAAACACTGCACTTGGGAGGTGATCTGATGTCGGACCTGCGGGTGATCTATTGGTGTGGGTGGGTGATCAGATTGCCCGCAAGGGGCAGGTTAGGGGCTGATTGATGGGTGGCAGTGACAGGGGGTGATTGATGGGTGATTGACAGGTGATCAGTGGGTTATTACAGGGAATAACAGATGTAAATATTGCACTGGCGAATTGATAAGGGGGGGTCTGAGGGCAATCTAAGCGTGTGGGCGGGTGATTGGGTGCCTGCAGGGGGCAGATTAGGGTCTAATCTGATGGGTAACAGTGACAGGTGGTAATAGGGGGTGATTGATGGGTAATTAGTGGGGGTTTAGAGGAGAGAAGAGATGTAAACACTGCACTTGGGAGGTGATCTGATGTCGGACCTGCGGGCGATCTATTGGTGTGGGTGGTTGATCAGATTGCCCGCAAGGGGCAGGTTAGGGGCTGATTGATGGGTGGCAGTGACAGGGGGTGATTGACGGGTGATTGACAGGTGATTGACAGGTGATCAGGGGGGATAGATGCATACAGTACACAGGGGGGGGGGGGGGTCTGGGGGGGGGTCTGGGGAGAATCTGAGGGGTGATCAGGAGGGGGCAGTGGGCAGGGGGGGGGATAAAAAAAAATAGCGTTGACAGATAGTGACAGGGAGTGATTAATGGGCGATTAGGGGGGTGACTGGGTGCAAACAGTGGTCTGGGGGGTGGGCGGGGGGGGTCTGAGGGGTGCTGTGGGCGATCAGGGGGCAGGAGGGGGGGGGGGAAATCAGTGTGCTTGGGTGCAGACTAGGGTGGCTGCAGCCTGCCCTGGTGGTCCCTCGGACACTGGGACCACCAGGGCAGGAGGCAGCCATTATAATAGGCTTTGTATACATTACAAAGCCTATTATACAATGTGTCAGCGGCGATCCGGGTGCTAGTAACCCGCCGGCGCTTCCGAACGGCCGGCGGGTTACAGCGAACGGTGGGCAGAGCCAGTCCCCGGCGGCTGATCGCGTCACGAATGACGCGATCGCCGCATAGCCACTCCCGCAGCCGCCCCCGCCGATGGGCGTATTGCGGTCGTTTAGGCCCGGACTTTGCCGCCGCCCATCGGCTGGGGGCGGTCCTTATGTGGTTAACATGTATGTGCAGTCCCAATCCTACATACAACTAGGCGGCATTCCCTTTTTCTTTGTTTCTCACCATTAGGTATAAGAATCCAGGGCTATAAATGACTATTTCTCTGCAGTGGACTGTAGGTTCTCTTATTATTATTTTGTATTTATATAGCACTGACATCTCCCACAGTGCAGTACAAAGTATACTGTCTTGCCACTTAACTGTTCCTCAGAGGGACTCACAATCTAATCCCTACCATAATCATATGTCTATGTATGTATAGTATAGTGTATGTATTGTAGTATAGGGCCACTTTAGGTGGAAGCCAATTAACTTATCTGTATGTTTTTGGGATGGAAATCAAGAGCGCCCAGAGGAAACCCACACAGACATGGGGAGAACATACAAACTCCATGCAGACTCTTTATGAATTAGTGGTCCTAAAGCTCTGTATGACTGAAAAAAACATCTCAGTAAAGGGAACAGATCTCAAGTTTCATAGTACAAGATCTGTCTATTGGAAGCAAATAACACATTAAGCTTTTGACTGTATCAGGTACACAAGGATAGTTTGTTAAACATAGATTTTAAATACAGAATAAGGGCTGGAACCCACTAGAGAGATTTTGTGAGCGTTTAGGGAGCGATTCAAACCGCTAGCAATTTCCCTAAACGTTTAGCTAATGTTAATGGATGGGCCAAATTCCACTGGAGCGATTGGGATTACCAAAATCGCAAACGCAGGACATGCAGCATTTTTGAGCATTAGTATTAGCGATTAGCATTTCTGTAATGTAAAGTATATAAACGCTGGCGTAATCGCTAGTCAATACCTACACAGTGCGATTTTGCTAGCGTTTTTACATTACTGCACACTGTAAGAAAATTTAAATTAATTGAAAGGACCAATCAGAATTAAAAACGCTAATCGCTACCCAACCGATGGCAAATTGATTACACTTTGTAAAATCGTTGCCAAAAACGCTCACGAAATTGCTTACAAACCGTTCGTACAAAACGCTAGCGATTGCGATTAGCGCGATTATAGTGGGTTCCAGCCCCAAGACTCCAGGAAAGTCCTGTTTGGGTTCAGGACTATATACTGTACACAACTGATTTTCTCATCAGTTACTTTTCACTGCAGGTCTGCTCAAAAGCATTATGGTGAGTTGCATTTTGCCCAACATTGATCCGGATCACAGTGCAATCTGTGCTTACCAGGAGTCATCAGAGGACTGAAGGGCTCGTCAGACTGCAGGAAGGCGTCGCTGCATTCCAGCTCTGTAACATCCAGGGGTTCTGACAACTCCAGGGAATCAATATTCACTTCCATTGATGAAACGCTGTCCAGAGGCGCTGTGTTAATAAAGCAATAAATGTGTTCATGAGGAAATTCATAACTGATAGCAAACATTTAACAGACTTTATCAACAACAGCGAGTTAAGGTACCCATACACTTATAGATTTGCAGCAGATTCGACCATCGGATAGATTCCAGTCAGATGACTGTCAGGTCGTATCTGACAGGAATCTATCTGATGGGTGCCACACACTAGGAACAGATTTCCAATCTATTGAAAATCGATCGAAATGCAGTGTTGCACCATTTGATCCAATGCAACCTCATGGGCCATTGATCTGCTGCCAGCAGCCGATTGACCCAGATTTTCAGTCCGGAAAATCGATTGAAATCGGTCAGAAATCGAACGGCCGACCGGTCATGCTTTCTGCTGCATTGATTTCTGGTCGATTCGATCTGAGCGATTGAATCGGCCGGCGATCGATGGCAAAAATCAACCAGTGTATGGGCCCCTTTACACTAGGGGTACGTTTAACAATGCACACTTGTGTCTCTGAAGTTAAATTATTTGTTCTTTGATTATATAACAGGTAATATAATGAATAGAACAAGACTGGTCCCTTATGAATCAATATAAAATAATGAGAAAAATAATAAAATAGTTTTAACCACTTTACCCCCGCGCGTATGTATTTCTCCGCCCCTTTTTCCATCCTTTAAAAACCAGGGACGGAGAAACACGTACTTTCCGCGTTCCCGACGCTGCCCGCGCTCCCGCTCGTAAACACGCCGCCCGCCGCTAGTAAACACGCCGCCGCCCGCTCGCCCAGAGATCAATGAACGGGAAAATCCATTCCCGTCCGTTGATCTAAGCCCCGCAATGATCAGCTGCTCTCCTATGGGCAGCGCGATCATTGTGAGAAAAAACTCACGTGTCCAGCCTCCTTATTCTTCCTCCAAGCTTCCGGAAGGAAGCTTGGAGGTCGCATTAAAACAAAAAGTTACTGTGGCCATCTTGTGGCCACATAATAAACTACACCCTACACATTTTTCACATACAAATAAATGACTTTTACACATAAAATTAACTCATTACCTCCCACACTCCCCATTTTTTTTTTTTTGTAATTAAAAAAAAAATTAAAAAATTTACAATTAAAAAAAATACATAAATAGTTACCTTAGGGACTGAACTTTTTAAATATTTATGTCAAGAGGGTATAACACTGTTACTTTATAAACTATGGGCTTGTAATTAGGGATGGACGCAAAACTGAAAAAAATGCACCTTTATTTCCAAATAAAATATTGGCGCCAAACATTGTGATAGGGACATAATTTAAATGGTTTTTATAACCGGGACAAAAGGGCAAATACGTTTCATGGGTTTTAATTACAGTAGCATGCATTATTTAAAAACTATAATGGCCGAAAACTGAAAAATAATTATTTTTTTCCCCACATTTTTCCTATTTTCCCATTAAAACACATTTAGAAAAAAATAATTCTTGGCATAATGTCCCACCTAAAGAAAGCCTAATTGGTGGCGAAAAAAACAAGATATAGTTCATTTCATTGCGATAAGTAATAATAAAGTTATAGACGAATGAATGGAAGGAGCGCTGAAAGGTGAAAATTGCTCTGGTGCTCAGGGGGTAAAACCCCTCAGTGGTGAAGTGGTTAATATAATTCACAAAGATCAGCAGGGCTGCCAGGCAACTGGTCTTGTTTAAAAGGAAATAAATATGGCAGCCTGCATATCCCTCTCGCTTCAGGTTCCCTATAAATAACATCCTTGTGGGTACTGAATTCTAAAGTAGTTATTAAATAGCAAAAAAAGAGGTGTGAGGGAGGAGGGCAGGTCCAGGACTATGGCTTCTATCACTTCTGCTAGGAGCTCAGTTCTAAAGCATGTGACCTGACCATTTCTTCTACTTTCAGGCAGAAGATATTGTGTCTCTATTTTCTAGTCAGGCAGCTTGTGACGTCTCGTAGTTTCCAGATGCTGAGTGTGAAAATGTCAGGCTAAACTCCCACATCCACTTCCTTTATGTCGCTACAAAACAACTACCATTACACCGTGAACAGATGAAGCATCGTCAAGTGAATCACAAGATGGCACCTTCCCTGATATAAACAGTGAACCACTAAAGTAGGTAGCACTAAACAGATTGACAAACATATATTTTTGTACTGACTCCACAGCCCTAGCTGCAGGTTAACTAGAATCGGCTATGAATGGTTAAATGTTCTGTGTAAACCGCTGCAGAATATGTTGGCAGCTTAGGAATAACCGCAGATATATACAGGCTGGAGAGGATATTTATTTTTACAAACATAGGCTGCAATTAATCGATCCCGCATAAGGTAAGCTTCATCAGAACTCTGGAAAGTCAACCAAAGCAAGATCTCTGGATGATAAATACACTGTGCTGCAATGCACTCCGGTAACATACAGTGTATGTACAGTCATTCAGTATAGCCAGCATGTCATACAAATGCTTGTCGTGGCTCTAAGCTCCTGCAGATAATGCTCCAGGTATCTAGTCTTCATTTTGCACATTCTTAAGGTGGCCATACACTTATAGATTTGCAGAAGATTCGACCATCAGATAGATTTCTGTCAGATGCCTATCAGGTCGAATCTGACAGGAATGTACCTGATGTGTGCCACACAGTAGGAATCGAATTTCAATAGATTTCAACATGAAATCTATTGAAATTCAATCTAAATCCAGTGTTGCACCATTCGATCCAATACAACCCTATGGGCCATCGATCAGCTGCCAGTAGCCGATCGACCCAGATTTTCCGCCCGAACCGATCGAGCTAATCGATCGAAATCGGCTGCAAATCGTTCGATCGGCTGATTTAAAAGAATCGATTTGCAATCAACCGATAAATTCAAAAGATGGCTGAAATCAACCAGTGTATGGGCCCCTTTACTAGCTGTGATGAGAAATAATACAACAGGGCAGGGGTGTGCCTGTTTATATTGATCCCTGAACATGTGATAACATTATGTGCACAGCATGATTAGATCATCTCACTGCCTCATTCACTGCCACATTCAGCAATGTATGTGATTCGGATATCTTTGCATTTTATCTGAAGTAGAGCCGCCTCTGAATGATCACCCACTCATAGCAGAGGCCACAACCGTTCTAATACTTGGGCCCAAGGCCAGAGGCAAAGGGGGTCCAGAGCCTGTAGGGTCCTCAAAGGTGTCTCCCCCCCCCCCCCCGTCTTAACTGTTGCTCCCCAGGGCCTTTGTCTTTGGCAGAGTAGCGTGTTACCTGTGCTGGCGGGTGGTTGAGATGCTACACTGCCAAAGACTCTGCAGGGGCCCAGGAGAGCACAGTTAAAGTGAACCTCCAGACTAAAAATCTACTCAGCAGAAATGAAAAGGCTTGGTGTTTCTTTAACAGTTTCACAGCATCAGTACTTTGTTTTTCTTACCAAAGCATCATTTTTAGCTGCATTTTTAGCACAGAGCACAGAGCAGCCAGAGGAAGTGCATAGCAGCCCCTATAGAGGTCGGGCAGGAAGTAGCAGCAGAAACAGGTGGAAGGGAAAAGTTAGGAACAGCAGTCTGCTTGTGTGGCACAGCTTTCCTGCGTTATTCTACTGGGTTAAAGGAAGAAAACTTCCTAACAAGTCTAAAAGAAAAATGCTGTAGGGAACTTAGGGGAGGATGACATCCAACATCCAACTGCAGCCTAATGCTGGAGACAGGACAAGGAGCCAGAGTTACAGAATCAGGCTCCCTGCAATGGAGCCTGTACTGGAGACGGGATTGTCCCATGCATGCTGCATGACTTCTGCTGCTGCTGACACATGGTGCCGCTGATGCAGCTCCTCTTTACTCACTGCCCCTGAGCTTGTGCTCGCCACCACTACAAGGAAAGGCTTCTTCGGGGCTTCTCTCATCTCGCATTCCGGCCGACCAAACTTTTAAAAAATAACTCAACCATGAGTTTCTTTGCACGTTGGCTGCATCAGGTCATTTTCTAAAGTGGAACTTTCTAAAGTGGAACTGGATTCAGTGGATTATTACATGCTGCCCATCCTCACTGGCCTTTGCTCAGCTGAATAACTTTGTTCTGTACTGACTTTTGTAACTGGCCAGACTTCTAAACAGATGTTATCAACCAAATGGGTGTTCCCTGAACAATTTAGTCAGTCACGCATTGTATCTTCTGCCAAAGCTTAATCATGCTACACAGTCATACTTAAATAGAATTTGCACACAATCCCTTGCACAAGTTTTTCTAGCTACAGAGTGTAGTACATTTTAATATAGCCTGGGTGTAACTAGAACCTTGCAGGTCCCCCCAGCTAAACTGAACCGGACAATATAATAGCATGGCAAACATGATGCCTGGAATGCAGGGGTGGGTCTACCCTGAAGCCACCTGTATCCAGCGGCAAAATCTACAGGGCAGTATTTATACAAACATTTTTGGCCACCTGGTGTCTGCCTCCTCCCCGCTCTCCCACACGCCTTCCTGGCACACACTGCCATCCTCATCCATGCATCACCAAATCCCCATCCTCATCCAACTGGTGGCACCTGCCGCCCTTTCCTATGACATCATAAGCAGGCGAGGTGTCGATATGTGCCTCTTATCGAGGCATGCTACGGTAAAACCCCATCACTGGTGAGAGATCACCATGGCCAGTCAGAGGGGAAGCCTTGGCACTTGACCAATCAGGCGGGGGTGCTGGCACCAGACCGGCCAATCCCAGCCACCTGCTGGTGATAACTGGTGCCGATGGTGTAGCGGGCGGGATAGGTCACCGCTACTGATTGAGTGCAGTGATACGGCGTTTCCGGAGGCGAGGTCTAGAAGCCACCCTGATGGTACATTCACATCAATGAGTTAGCAGTGGGGTGGAATGGGTCGGAATGATGCAAGGCATCCTGTGCCAGTGTGTGGTACCGGACAACCTTCACGTTTACAGTTACAGTGAAGCATACTTTTTATGTACTGTATGCATTGTGTCACACATACCATGCATGGCAAATTCTCCCCTCTGTTGCGGTACAGAAAACCCAAGTGAGTAACTACCGGTAGCTTTAATGTTTGCAGAAGCTGTGAGGCCTCACGCTGAAGTGTTAGTTCTGCAGGTAAGGCACTCAGAATTTGCAAAAAGAAGTCGACAGTCCTCATAAAACACAGCAGATTCCGCAGTTCTGGCCAACAAGATGACTAATGGAGTAGTAAAATCTTATTGAGGAATGTAGGACAGCATAGATGGGCTCAAGCTGAGGATAGTTTAGATCAGGTCTGCACAACTTCATGCCATAAACCCTTCGCTCCCTCCCCTCCTCATGCAGACATAATGGTTACAGTTTTGTTCTGCTCTGGTTGTTAGGAGGATATCACCCTATATCCTGTGTGCTGGATTTACAATACACTGGCATGTTCCTGCAGCTGTGAAGGTTTTTTCTGACAGCTGCTGCCATGTGCTTATTTATTCAGCGCTACCAGGAAGGTGTTCTCACCTACTTCTCTCTCTCTTCTTATTTCTCACATACTCGAGGCTATGATCAGCGAGATGAGTGCAGTACTGCCCTGCTCTGTGCTGCTGGAGTATACAATGCTGCATTTTTCAAGGAACGCTCATTTAAACAAAATCATTTCTAATTCTTGCAAAACAAACAAGTTGAGATGTGATCACACAATTAAAAGGAACTTAAAGTGACAGTAAGGTGCCCAGTTTACCTTACCTGGGGCTTCTTCCATCCTCCTGTAGTTATCCTGGTTCCTCACAGTCGTTTCGTTCTTCTCCATTCAGCAGCTGTGCCCCTCTGAAAACTGGCTGACAGGGGCGGGCTACTGCGCATGCGTGGCCACGAGCATCCCGAATCATGCTACAGTGTCAGGGAGCATGGCCACAGGAGCACAATCAAGGCAGCGCCACAGCTGCTAAATATAAAAGAGGGAGATTGAAAAAGTCCCAGGTAATATAAATTGGGCACATTAGCACATTACTGTCACTTTAGGTCCCCATTAAGCAATCAGTTTGATAAAACGAGTGAGGCCTCTATTCTACAGGCGGCTGAATTGGGAGGCCTCTTTTCCACGGACTGTTGGACTGTGTGCTCAGCAAGCCGTTACCAGGCAGGAGTGAGCAGTTACCAGGCAGCAGTGAGCAGTTGCCAGGCAGCAGCAAGCAGTTGTGAGAGTTTGAGAGGCATTTCACTGCTTATCAACTGTCCGTGGAAAACAGGCCATAGTTTGTTGGGTAGTTCAGCCCCTGAGGGCCGTTCAGCTGCAATTACATGCCACGTCTGAGGACAGCAACCGCCATGCTCAAATGCAACTCCATGAGGGGGAGGGGAAGGAGTCCACCTTCCGTGCAAGTGCTAGCAAGTGCCCAACCAGTGGACAGGAGCAGCTGACAGGCGGTAAATTCACCACCTTCAGCTGCCCATGAAAAAGAGGCCTGAATCAATAAAACACAGTGAACATTATACAATAGAACAATGGATTCATTTTGATTAGGGATGGTCAATGAGATGGAAATAATTCCGAATTGATGCAGGGTTAAGCTTGAAAATGGACCAATCCAATCCCGCCAAGGTGGAAAAGAATAGGTACATTTTCAATCTGCAATTATTTTGCATACAAAATTTACATCTCATTGACCATCGCTAATTTTTATCATATTTAAAGACAAAGACAAACACTTATATAGTGCTTTTCTCCTGGTGGACTCAAAGCGCCAGAGCTGCAGCCCCTAGGGCGCACTCTATAGGCAGTAGCAGTGTTAGGGAGAATTGCCTAAGGTCTCCTGCTGAATAGGTGCTGGCTTGCTGAACAGGCAGAGCCAAGATTCGAACCCTGGTCTCCCATGTCAGAAGCAGAGCCCTTAAACATTACACTATATCCAGCCACTTGTAACCAGTAATTTATCCAAAGGGAAAGCCTAAAGGTGGCCACACACCATACAATTTTTTAAATATCTGTTCAATTCAAGAATAGCAATCACATTTTCTGACTGATTGTAACAATTCAAAAATCCGACCAATGTACCACACCCCTATGTTCAATGTTTCCCCAATCTTGAATAAAATAATTGAAAGCTCAGAAAAAACTGATTGGAACTGTACATAAAGTAATTGACAATCCATCACACACCATACAATTTTTTATAAAGTTGGTCTGAAATTTCCAACATGTCGGGCTGGTGCACACCGAGCGGGTTTTTCAGCGTTTTTGCAGCCACTTGCGGCTGCGGATACACTTGGTCAATGTATCTCAATGGGGTGGTTCACACCAGAGCAGGAGGCGTTTTGCAGAAACGCATACTCCCGGGCTGCTGCAGATTTTGGATTGCGGGGGCGTTTCTGCCTCCAATGTAAAGTATAGGAAAAACGCAAACCGCTCTGAAAAACGGCAGTTCAGAGCGGTTTGCCAGGCGTTTTTGTTACAGAAGCTGTTCAGTAACAGCTTTACTGTAACAATACACGAAATCTACTACACCAAAAACGCTTCCCAAAACCGCAAAACGCTAGCTGAAACGCTATAGAAAAATAAGAAAAAGCGTTTAAAAATCTGCTAGCATTTTGCGGATCTGCTAGCGGTTTTTGGTGTGCACCAGGCCGTCCAATCTCCAAAAATCGAAAAAAAAAACAGGAAATCCGATCGGATTTATTAATCAAAAACAAATAAAATCTCTTGATTTTTCGGGACAACCGATTGTAATTATCGAATTGGTGAAAAATTGGATCTTTTAATTGTATGGTGTGTGGCCACCTTAAAAATGGTGATTATTTTTTATCAGATCTTAAGGTAACTGTCTTATATGCTAGGTACACACCATACAATTTTGTTTTAGATGGTTCGATAGATAATTTCCGTCATGTCCGATATTATTTTCGATTGCTTTTCTGGTCGATTTATCATAGAAGTGAATGGAAATAGATAAGAAAAGATAAGAGACTCGAGCAGGAAATCAACTGGAATATTGAATCGAAAATCGATCTGATGGAAAAACGCATTGTGTGTACCTAGCATTAAGCTTTTTTCCATGGACATCTGAACTGCTTGTTTGTCGAGCAGATCAGTGTCCCTTCTACTGCCCACAAATGCCATTGAGGTGCAATTAAAATTGCAGCGGAATGGCAGTGGTTGTAACACCATGTATGTCAAGCGCTGACACGCAGCGGCGCTACTCCTGCGCGAGCAGCTCTCAGAGCCGCACTGACTTCATCCGGACTGTACTGTGCAGGCACAGTCCGGATGACATCAGCGCGACCAGTTCTGGAGCGCAGAAAAAGCCGACCCGGAAGCTAACCTGGCGAGGTCGGCTCCTTCACCGGAGGGGACCGGAGCTGCGGCTGCAGCGGCGAGAGCACTTGATGGAGTAAGTGTAAGGCTGGTTTCACAGTGGGACGTTACAGACGCACGTTAGAGCAGCCTGTAACGCACCCCGACGCACAGCAATGAAAAATCAATGGGCTGTTCACAGTGCCCACGTTGCGTTACATTGTAACGCAGCACGTCCAGATAACGTACTGTATGCAGTACTTTCGCCGCGTTAGACTGTTTGCACATGCTCAGTACGGGTGGGTTTTTTTATTTTGGGGGCGGAGAGGAGGCGGGGAGAGGCCGCTATGTAGCCAGGCACATGGCTACTTAATATTCACTGCACTTGCAGTGTTTTCTTCTTGGAGCAGCCGCTGATTGGCTGGCGGGACCACGTGATGCGGAGAGCTCTGCTCACGTGGTCTCCGCAGCGCCTCCGACAGAGCAGGCGCACCAAGAGCTGCTTGTAACGCGGCTCTTGGTAGCGTCCTGCTCCAACACCACCAGGCGTTGCGTTAGGGGCACGTTATGCGACCGTAACGTCCCCTCTAACGCAACGTCCTGGTGTGAAACCAGCCTAAAGGGGCCTCAAAAAACAATTTTAGCCAAAATCTCTCTGGAACCTTTTGCTGCTATCAAATTGATTGATCACATCCAATCATCAAACAATACAAAACTTGTAGAGTTTCAAATTTGAGGAAGAGGTCACACTTGTAAAACACTGTGGCGTTTTTGTCACATTGGGAAGACACATTTGAAGACATATGCAATGACTGTCTATGGTGCTGCTGCGTTTTCAGGAGGCCTCTGTGATTCAGCATAGCATTAAAAAACAAAACAATCTGCACTACTTTTCTGCACAATGCCTGAGTTTCCTCATACAGTCACTGGCTACTGTAAAAAAAAAACAAAAACACACAAAATGCACATAATGCGCTGCAAAAAGCTTGCTGGGGTTTTAAGAGGTGAGTCCATCAGATCATACAGTATTATATTATTGTATTACTTATATGTTTTTGGGCAACAGAAATAAGGGAATAGACTTTCCAAGCTTGGTTAACACTGGAGAAGTGCAGGTGAGCCCCGGTGCTCCCACACCCACCCTGCCTCTAAATGCTGAATCCAAAACACAAGAGAAGCAAATGCTCGCTGGCCAGCACCCTGCCATTTATACAGACAGGGCTGTCTGTAGACCAATATAAATAACAGGGTGCTGGACTGGGAGTGAGCATTTGCTTTTCTTGTGTTTTGCATTCAGCATTTAGAGGCACTGTGGGTGCGATGCAGGTTATTTCGGCACATGGCGCTGAGCGATGTGCACCAAAGTTGGGCGCCGTCATAACAGCAATGCTATGATGCGCACCCCGCGCAGCGGTAATTCGGGGCTTTCAGGGCTCTAGCGGCTGACAGATCCTGAATTACATCTTCCTCCGAGTTGCGACAACTCGGAAGGGGAATAGTATTTAAAGCTGCCTCTGAGTTTAGCGGCAGCGGGGAGAGCCGTCTTTCTGCTCACCCTGCACTGAACCCAGCGGCACCCAGTTAATATGTACTCCTGTGGGAATCCCCTGGTGGTGGGAGCACCAGGGCTCACCTGCGCTCTTCCTCTTGGTGTCGCATGTGGGTCTGGGGATCCAGACAACCAGCACTGGAGTGTTTAGAAAGTTCAATACTGCTGTCCTTACATGGATCATATAACATGAAGAGGGGAGTGGGGTTGGGGTCAGAGAAAGAAACTGGATTAGCAGTTGTGTAACTGCGGTCATGTGGATATACCCACAGCAAGAACTTGTGTAATCAAATCAGGCAGTCCTCAGTTTATTGGCTCTGCACATGAGCTAGGATGGCACAAACACTGATTTATTGTCTGTGCAGAGCCATCACCTGACCATGCCCACCTCCTCCCTCTGCACCCTCCTGTGCACAAAGGGAAGTAAGGGCGGGTTCAGCATTGTGTTATCAAATAAAGAATGACTGATGCCCCTCGCTCACTGTCCACCTCCTGCAGGTAATGGTGAGATGGGGGCTGAACGTGTACAGCTCACAGACTGCTGCTTAGTAGTAATAGTCAATAAGATGCAAATGTATACAGCTTGAATCTGGACCTATCGAATGCATAATAAGAAGCATCAACTCCAAATTATTTGAATCTCATTGACTATCGCTACTGTTTAGCCCACCCAAGGCAGCACTGCAAGCCTCACCAGGCAAAACATAAATGCAAAAATGATCTATATGTAACACACACATCTTTTAGCACTGCAATGAAAATAAATAAACCAGGAGCTTGAACCAGGGCTTCCAATATCTGTTCTGTAAATCCATAAATAAATGTGTCACGCCTTAAGCGGATTCGCCAAGTATTTGTTTACTGCTTAGTATTAAAAAACCCTTAGCCAGAAGTATGGCCCCATATGTCTATGTTACATAACAGCTGCAGTTCTCATGGGGACGACCTGCTATAGGAAAACAATGTATAAAAAGGTAATGAAAAGGTGTAAATGTATTTTCAACCTATAGATCAATGGTTCTTAACTTGTGTTTGATCAAACCCCAGGGGTTCGGCAGAGGTATGTGTGTCTATTTCGGAAATATTCATTGGGTTTTGTTTTTGTGCGACATTCATGTTTTATTGGTATTCTTCTTTGAACACGGTGATTTTATGTGCAACTGATGGATGGTTCATTTTGTGCACTAATAAAATATTTACCGTATAACTATGTTTTGAATTTGAAAAAAAAAATCCAACTACAAAGGGTTTGGTGAACGCATGTATGAAACTTAACTTGTGGGGTTCTTTCTCTCCAGCAAGGGTAAGAACCACTGCTATATATACTGTATCTGCTGCTATATATGGACACTACACAACAGAAGACACTAATGCTGGGAATACATGGGTCGATTCTGGTGCTCGATTCTGCACCCGATCGTGTTGCCTGCTCAATTCTCTTATCTTCTGTTTGTTTTTCTTCTTTTTTCAATTCACTTCATTGACAAATCGAGCGGCAAAACGATTGAACGGTGATCGGACATGTCAGAAATGATCCATCTAAACATCTTATCAGCTCAGAATTGAGCCATGTATTCCCAGCATTACATATCGCTGATTCTATATGTAGCCTATATAGCCTGCATGACACCCTGAGCCCACACATCACCCCTCAGCCCACACATCACCCCCTCAGCAGTACTCACGTCTCCAGCGCTCACTGAGCAGGTGAAACTGGGGGTAGTACAGGTCCACTTCATGCTCCAGGACATCTTCAAAAAACCTCTGCCGGTCCCTGAGGTGCTGGGAGCCGGAGGTCTGGCTCTGGTACAGGGGGTGTCCCTGGGGGGAAGGCAGAGAAGACATTGTTAAAACCCCTTATGAGGAAGGAATGCAGACTTCTCAGAAGGGAAATGGCAAAGTGGAAAAAGAAGACACATCAACTTCTCCATCCAGACACTGAAGGGACTTAGTTATACATGCATCACTGACTTTTAGTGAAGTTTAAGGAAATTCCCCTGAAGTCTGCTGGCAGCATGCAGAGGGGCTCTCAGGGGAGTTAGTGACAGATGACACAGGCTGATGAGCTCGCAGTAAATAAGCAGGTGTGTATCATGTGTATTGGGCATGTAGTGCAGGTTTACCTGTCTGGCTGTCATCTCTGATGAGCTGGGGACAGCAGATATCCCGTCACACTGCTGCTCTGGGCGGCAGCTGCCTCTTCACACACGAGGACTAGCAGTACTAGTGAGAGAGGAATGGGCGGGGAGGCAGCATTCACATATCATTACTCATCAGCAGAGAATGGAGAGTCACAGAGAGACTGCCTATCTGTACACGGTGTCCTCTCTGCTGAACTAATCAGGGACAGTTTGCACCAACCTGTAGTAAAAAATATCTTAAAATGGCTAACTAAACATTGATAAGCATGCTCAGGTTTCTAACAGTGACAATGCTGGGAACACACGTTACGTTTTTTCACCCCATTTCCAGTGCGATTGATACCGGTAGTACGAATCGAATCTCAACCAAAAATCGACAGTAATTTTATTGTCCGCCTGTTACACACGTGTACGTTTTCTGTTCCGTTTTTACTATTTTCTCGATCGAAACTACTATCGATCGTAAGTACTATGCACGGAACATACTATACGTTTCTTCATTCCGATTTCATTAGCGATCGTGAAAGAGTGGTGTCAAAGGACACATAATCGAGCCGCTTCATTGATTGCGCCAACATACGATAGGATAGTAGTCATTTCGAACGTTTATTTTCAACATGTCTGAAACTATTTCGATCAAGAACACACTCAATTCTGCCCATAAAATATCTTAAGTGTACTAAAAAATGCTTCCGATTTTGGTTGTGATTCGTACTATCGATCGCATGGGAAATCGGCTGAAAAACCGTAAGGTGCAGGGGCGTAGCAATAGGGGGTGCCGAGGTAGCGACCGCATCGGGGCCCTTGGGCCAGAGGGGCCCCGAAGAACCCTCCCTCAACTAAAGTATTAGCTCTCTATTGGTCCAGTGCTCATAATAATCACTTCTATAGATACTTTGGATAGTGATAATCATTAGCAAACTGTTCCCATCCCCTTCTTGCACCTTTGACACTGTAGTTGCCATTGGCAGGTTTTGATGCGCCGTATCAATTGTTATGTATAGAGGGCTTAGGGGGCCCCAATGTAAAACTTGCATCGGGGCCCACAGCTCCTTAGCTACGCCACTGGTAAGGTGTGTTCCCAGCATTAGGCAGAATAATACAAGCCCTACATACTGTATAGAATCTCACAAAAGTGAGTACGCCTCTCACATTTTTGTAAATATTTTATTATACCTTTTCATGGGACAACACTGAACATATGACACCATGATACAATGTAAAATCGTCATTGTAGACCTTATATAAGGGCTGGTTCGCACGGACACTTGGCGGCGTCTACTACCCAGTGTTCGGGACTCGTTGGCTAAACGCTCTCATACAAGTGAATGGGAAAGTTTAGCATCGCTCGATTACTGTCGATTGCGCAAACGCGGTGTTCCGATCCCGATTTAACGCGTCCTTTCAGCCGGCCCTAGAATTTTGCTGTCTCATCAAGATAACACACAGCTGTAAATGTCTAATGCCTGTTTCCACTGGGGTGCCTTGTCCATTTCCAGATCATATGTGGCACCCATGCTGCTGGGAAGCCGCAGCCAAATCGGGATAACCATGCCAGGGACTGTGATACATGCTGAGGTAAACTGCAGCATGTCATCTGCATTGAACTGGTGTGATGAAAAATATTGCAACCTGTAAGGGCTAGTTCACACGGGGCGCTTTGGTAGCGTTTAGCTTATCGCCGGCGATCAGCAAAAAGCGTTTTTTTCACTGTACAGGAAAGCGATTTAGGAGTGATTGTGTTTTGTGATTCTATAACAGTGAAATACAATCGCTCCAAAATTGCTGCATGCACCATCACCAAATCGCTAATCAGTGGCAATCACTACAGTGTGAAGACTACCATTGACTTGTATTGGCAGCAGTATTTTGCTGATTGCCAGTGATCAGCAAATCGCTGAAAAATCACCCAGTGTGAACCAGCCCTAATACTTTACAACTTGAATGGACTGTGCTTAACTGCGCATGCGCGCCTTCTTTCACATTTCCTAGCTGTCATTATTTGCAACTGCTGGTGTTTAGTTCCCTCCAGGGGGAGTTATTAGTTGCCCACCAGGGGGGTTCTTCATTCTCTCCAGGGGGGGTTATTAGTTGCCCAGTAGAGGAGGGTTCTATGTGAGAATAGGGTTAGGCTGGGTTGCATTTTCTGATACAAATACATTGAAAACAATGATTAGGTTGCACTTTCTGATAGCTATAAGTATAAATTATTGCAACCGTTTGCAAAATATTATAAAGTTGCAAACCTTTTTTACCACACTGGCATGTGATTTGGGCATTAAGCCTGTTGACAGAATGGGTAGCATTTCCCTGATTAAATCGCATGTGGGGAAATACTGCGGATTCTGCACAAGTGGAAATGGGCCCTAAACCGCTAGCAGCAAAAGTGAGTAAACCACATAAGTGAAGAATGTTAAAATTGTGCCCTAAGGACTTGTTCACACTATGGGCTTAATTCACAAAGCCGTGATAACTCATATCATGGTCGCGCCAGCGTTTCGCGCATGCTATAACGTGCGTAACCGCAAATTTTTTTGTGCGCAAATGCACATTTTTGGGTGAAAACGCAACATTTTTTGTACGAAAATTTGCGATTGCGCGTGAAAGATTCAGCATTGCACGCATAAAACTGTTATAGCACGCGCAAAACGCTAGCGCAACCGTGATATGAGTTATCACGGCTTTGTGAATCAAACCCTATAAGCGTTTGTGGTTTTTTTAAGCGCTGGCGATTTCAGAAATCGCCCTAAAAGCGCTTGTGCAATGATTCCCTGCGCTTGTGCAATGATAGCCGTGACGGCTATCCACCCCACCTTTCAAAGCGGAGTGACGACCGCGGAGCATGTGGGCTATGTCCTGAGGGGATATTTCCGTCTTTCCAAGCCAGTCTGCGCCTGCCTCTTTTCATACCCGGCTAAGTATATCTTCTACTTATTCACTTCCTTGCAGACCCTATAGGCTGCTTCCACTTGGTCATTAGTGACTCTGACAGTATTTAAATGACACTTTTAGTCTGATCAGGTTATTGCATATGCTGAATGATTGTTTGTTTGTGTAAATATAGCACTATATGCACTTTATGGTTCTTAGTAGGGCTGATATGCACTGTTAGACACAGGTTTTTTGCACTTTATAATTCATACTGAACCCGGGTTCGTCCACAAGGGGGCTCATTCTCTGAGCCCCCAGTGGTTACAAGTTGTACATCCACTGAGATTGAACATAATAGATTATTATATCTAGCAGGCCCATCATGTTGAATATGGCTGGAAATACAATATTATGCTGTTTTTAGATGTGTTTTTAATTTTGTGTATCATTGATATGTGTTTGCAAAGGTTGTAATAAAGAATTTTTTGATTGATACATATGGTCTGCAGTGGTGCTGTTTATAGGGGTATCTTTTCTCTTATAGTATTATGTGTACATGTTCTACCCCAGCACACGCAGTCAATATTACTTGGGGTGCTGACAAACCCTTCTGTGTTCCAGCACATTTTTCTGCCGTACCTATGAAAAAGCCGCCGGATGGCTTGGGCGCAGGATATAGCCGGTATATGGCTAACCCTGCCCCTGCACAACTCCCGGCGGCGGGAATTACTATTCCTCCTCCAGGCCGACGTTGATGGTAGAGAAATACGTAATTTGGCTTCCAGCGATTGCTGGTGGCCGAATTAAAGTGTTTTAAAAAGTAACTTCAGCTCCATCTTCTGACAGCGCCGAAGTTACTCATTGTGCGCCGATATAGCCATAATTCCTATTACGGTCTATGGTGGTGCCGGGCTGCGCCCAAATCTCCTGCGCTGGATTCCTAGTGTTCGATTTTTCTGGCACTATTACTATGATTGTCCAGATGCTTCAAGTTGATCAATTTATCTCAAGATGATCATCCTACTTAGTTTTTTGGTGCCAAATTGATAAATCAGTAAAACTGTAATTAGATCCACACTGAAGCGAAACAAAAAATGATGATATCATGAATTGGTTCTGTAGTACGGATAATTACTAGAACATTAGTGTAAAGAATAGCGGAGATGCCGCCGCAGAGACTAGCGACATGGCGGCTATCTCCGCGTATCAGCCGGCGGCCTCTGCCGCGCGGTTAAATGCTCAAGTTATGCCTGGTCCTTCCATTGCTCACAGGTTAAGGGCTACCGGCGCGCGAGCAGAGTGACAGGACCTTTATGCAGCTAAGAGGGGAGTCAGCTGATCCTGCGGTCAGCTGACTCCAGCGGGCATCCGGATTGGCTGAGGGATGGGGGTGGCGCTGTGGAACTTGCTGGGTATATATAGAGCAGGCCTGTCAGTAGCTCCCCTTCTGCTGTTGCGTATGCTATATTGTGTTAGCTCTCAGACCCCAGTCAGTTCCCAACGTGTGCTAGAACCAGCCGGAGCTGGGAATTCACACTTAGCTAGATTCTGTTGATAGCTTTAAAGTACTAGTGCATTGTTTATTTGTTATGACCTATTGCTTCCTCTGACTATTCTTCCTTTTGTCGATTCTGTACCTCAGTCTATCTGATTCACGTTGCCGACCTAGCCAGTCCCTGACGTTGAATCAGTCTTCCGATGCTGTACTTTGTCTGTCCGCTTGTTGCCAAACTCTGCCTGTCTGACCACTCTACCCGCACTGGTGGGCCCTGCCACCAGTGAGGGAAATCAGTTTTCTGCACCGATCTCCTAGGTGTAGGATACTGCCTTCTAGTCAGGATACCTTCTCCTCAGGTATCCTAGGCTGCAGTACTATCTGTGTGGCTTGCCATTAGGCTGCAGTACTATCTGTGTCACTCGCCCTTATGCTGCAGTACTATCTGTGTCACTTGCTAGGCTGCAGTACTGTCTGTCTCACTCAAGCTTAGGCTGCAGTAACGACTGAATCAAACCGGGCTACAGTACCAATTGTATCAACTACTCCTAGGCTGCAAGACAGTCCGCTCTATCTGTCCTTCATGAGAGCCTGAGTTCAGCTCTACTGTGGTTCTCCCCTTATACTGTGCACCAAACACTACCGGGCTGCAGTACGCTCTGAATCACTTGATCTATAGGTGATCAGTTATCCAGGATTATTGTATCATCCACTTTAGCCCTCTTGCCTGCAGTACTGTCTGACTCACCCCGCCATTAGGTGAGCATCAGCTGCAGGCTGGGTCACCCGCTCCTCGGGTAGGCTCCTTCATCTGAATTATTGTAACACCTAAACATGATCCATCTGCTGGTTGTCACTTGTCAGGCTATACTAGTATTATTGGTGATTCTGCAGATCACCATACAATCAGGTATAGCATCTGTATTATTGGTGATACTGCAGATCACCAATAATCAGAAATATCTGTGTTGCTGACACCAATCGTTGCAATTAGTAGCAAAGAAAATATCCTTATATTTTTCTTTTCAGTTATATAGTTTTTTTTTTATAACATTACATAATTCTCTAATATTTGCAGTTTACACACTACTCAGCATTATAAATAATTTTACAGAGCAGGCTAGTGAACTTTTGAACTGCCCTCTGCAGTAAAAAAAAAACAACAACAATACAGTGGCAGACACTTGAGATAAGCTTCAGAAGACAGAGCCCTCTGCGACTTTGAAAGTTGTGGAGCTCAATGCCTCTTTTGCATAGATAACAACAGTATTTTCTTAAAGAGAACCCGAGGTGAGGTTGAAGAATGTTATCTGCATACAGAGGATGGATCTGCCTATACAGCCCAGCCTCTGTTGCTATCACAAACCCCCCTAAGGTCCCCCTGCACTCTGCAATCCCTCATAAATCACAGCCACGCTGCTGACAAACAGCTTGTCAGAGCTGGCTGTGTTTATCTCTATAGTGTCAGTCTGCTGCTCTCCCCGCCTCCTGCAGAACTCCGGTCCCCGCCTGCATCCCTTCCCTCCCTGCTGATTGGAGGGAAGGGATGGGGGCAGGGTCCGGAGCTATGCAGGAGGCAGGGGAGCAGCCGAGACTGACACTACAGATGTAAACACAGCCTCACAGCACGGCTGTGATTTATGGGGGATTGCAGAGTGCAGGGGCACCTTAGGGGGGGTTGGGATAGCAACAGAGGCTGGGCTGTATAGGCAGATCCAGTCTCTGTATGCAGATAACATTCTTTAAACACACCTCAGGTTCTCTTTAAATCTTCCTATACTGGAAACAATATTAGACTTATATTAGACTTATGCTCCTAAATGTTTTATTGCTTTGCTGTACAACACATACAAATCATTATATCATAATTTTATTTTTGCTTCAGTGTCTCTTTAACTACTTTGGCCTCCTGGACGTACTAGCTACGCCCAGGAGGCCATGTGCGCGTCCGCGCGCTACGCGGCCGATCGCGTGCACGCGCGCTCCCGGCCGCGGATCGTTAGCCCAAGAATCAGTGAATCGGGCTATGGTGCCCGATTACTGATTCCTCTCCCCCGCAGAAAAAGCGACAGCTTCTCTCAGAAGCTCCGCCTTTTTTGGCTGTTGCGTCCCTCATGCGTCCCTCTAAGCGTATGTTACGCTTAGTGTGACGTCATGTAAACAAACTCATGGCTGCCGTCTTGTGGCCAAAAAGTAAAACTACAACTAAAAGTAAAAAAAATAAAACTCAACACACATCTACATTATAAAAGTGCTGTTTACATCCCACCCTCCCAAAAAATACCCAAATAAAATGTTTAATATAAAAAAAAACCATTACAATAATAAAAAAAAACCATGTAATTATTTACCTAAGGGTCTAAACTTTTTAAATATCAATGTAAAGATGAAATATTTCTATATTTTTTAAATTTTAAACTTGTAAATAGTGATAGATGCAAAACAGAAAAAAATGCACCTTTATTTCCAAATAAATTATTGTCGCCATACATTGTTATAGGGACATAATTTTAACGGTGTAATAACCGGGACATATGGGCAAATACAATACGTGAGTTTTAATTATGGAGGCATGTATTATTTTAAAACTATAATGGCTGAAAACTGAGAAATAATGAATTTTTTCCGTTTTTTCCTTATTCTTCCTGTTAAAATGCATTTACAGTAAAGTGGCTCTTAGCAAAATGTACCACCCAAAGAAAGCCTAATTGGTGGCGGAAAAAACAAGATATAGATCAGTTCATTGTGATAAGTAGTGATAAAGTTATAGGCTAATGAATGGGAGGTGAACATTGCTCGGATGCATAAAGTGAAAACGACTGAAGGCTGAAGTGGTTAAAGAGGCCCTGCAACAACATATAAAATAATGTACTCAATTATACAGGATACACAATTTTACATGAAACCTGGTTTTAGCATCAAAAACACTTCCTATATGTATATATTTGCTGCAGATTGGTATGTAACGCCACCCTCCCAATGATATTTTAGCCTAGGTTATGTTGTCATAAAGCCTTCTCCCCCTAATGCACTCTGGGAGATGAGGTGTTTCACAGCGATGCACCTTGCCAGCAGTAAAGATTTTGCCACTTGTGATAAATTTAAAAATGTAAATAAAGGTGATGACAGATTTTACAGTGGGCAAACACTAACAAAGTAATTTCTCAAGTTATATTGTAAAAAAACAACAACAACAAAAAACTATTTTATTAATTAAAGCATGCCTGTGAGGTTTGCGAAAGAAAAAAATCTGATACATACATTGGGAGAGGGAAGCTTCTGGAACCTCTGTTGAGGGGAGTACCCATTTGGGGCAAGTTTTCTCCCTACAGGTACACTTTAAGTTATATTCAGAATAATTGCTCTTTAAGGTGTTGAGGCCTTTAATTTGGTGCTGTAGCTTTCTGCTGGTTTACTTAAGCAACAGGTCCACAGCAATGGTAGAGAATATATTGTTGATATACAATAGTACGTGCAAATGCAATAATCTGCTTAATAAAAACAGGCAGAATTGGAAAGCATTTTTAATGACTGATGATCGCTGCTGTCATGTATGCAGCAGCTGCGCCTATTATGGTACATTCAGGGCACAGTGATAGGTAGCGATGCCCACGACAATCGGGCACAGTGACAATAGATTTGAGGCATGGCCTAAAGGGCTCAGTTCCATATGAAACGCAGAGCCGCTTGCGATCCCATTCATTATAATGAATGGGATCGCAGGCGCAAATGGGCCTAAATGCAGGTAACCATGCACTGCGATTCAGTGATGAATCGCACCACATGTATAGAAATATCAGACAGCGCAGTCTATGCACTCTCTGATGTCTCTGCGATCGCGTTTCCATAAATGGATATGGAAACGAGCCTTCAGGATGTGCCTGTATGTGCATGTGTGCAAATATGCTTGTATGCATAGACAGATGTACATTTATGTCTGTGTACGCAGGTATGTAACGGTATTTAGTTGTGTATTTACATGTGCATGTATGTATATTTATATTTGTTTGTTATATTCCTGTATGTGTATATTTTTCTGTATGTTAATGAACCA
Organism: Hyperolius riggenbachi; assembly: GCF_040937935.1. Taxonomy (NCBI): domain Eukaryota; kingdom Metazoa; phylum Chordata; class Amphibia; order Anura; family Hyperoliidae; genus Hyperolius; species Hyperolius riggenbachi. The sequence continues at coordinate 127,257,751 of NC_090649.1, read as the reverse complement.
TTAGCTAACACTGCTGTTTAGACTTGATCTGAAACTTAGGGTGCCTAGTGTAAAAAAACAACAACATAAAAACCCCAAAGCGTTACATGTGAGATCTGCCTGGTCCCATTCTCAGCACGACACATGCCACTATGCTATTTATATACATGCAATGGCACATCTCTATTGACACATAGCAGCTTCGCCATAGATTAGTACAGAGCTTGATTCGGTGGGATAACATTTTCCAGCCCCACGTTTGGATAAAATGACTGTGTTTGATCGGTATTGTTTGCAAATAATTGCCATTTTTGATCAGCTTGATTTTGCATTTAGTTGGATGATCTAAAGTGCCATCACATCTAATCACTACTAAAGTGTGTAGCCAGTTAGGGCTGTTCTTTACTTTATTTCTACATTTTGCCATTCTTTTCTAATCGCACGCAAATCGCTAAAAACAACGACGTCTGCAAGATAATGAAAATCACAGGAACCTTTGTTCAAAAGATTTTATTGTGGTAATTCCCCAAGATATTACAAGATATACAGATTTTGTAGCAGCCTAGCAGGTACTTAGTACCACATGTTACAATGAACTATATTAACTATAACAATAAACTGGTCACTAAGGACTATTATAACAATGCAGGAACCTTTTATAGTTAGTGCAGTCCGATTGCAATCTGATTTGCCTGATTGCAAATGTCCTGCATGTTGCATTTCTTCTGCATTTCTCTTTGTGTTTCCAGCATCCTGTAAAACTCACAAAACGCAATTTCAGAGAAATGGCATTGTAAAATTGCGGTACGTTTGCGATTGCGTTTTGAAGTATGACAAAGCCGTGAATCTCTTACCAACAGAGGGAGGAGATGGGTTTGTTCCGTGTGAGGTGAGTTGTGCTTAGGGGGCTGTTTTCCGCTGGCCCTGTCCTCAAAGTACACAGGCTAGCTAATGGAAATCAGCTTGTTAGTTTTCCATTAGTGCAATGTGATTGCAATTTTTTTTTACCTGACTGCAATCCTTGGTACTGCTGCAGTTGTCGCGAGGTAATTGCTCTGGCAATGCGTGCAGCGGATACTCATAGAATTCTGATCGCAGCGCAATCCTAGTGAAATACAGCCCTTATAGTAAAGACAAGCTCGTGCCCCCTCACAGCTCATTACCAAAGCCTTATATACACCTACAAGGCATGTCCCCCACGAGGATTGGAGCCCGATCCTTCAGGCAACATTGCAAGGCCAAGGTTGTACAGACACATCACTAGCCTGCAGGCTAGTGGCAAGTTCTGCTAATATGTGGAGGGGCGCGTGACATCACACTGCGGCCGGAGTGAGTGGGTTGAATAAATGCTCTCAGACAGTCATTGCTCAAATTGATCTACCAGGCTGATTGCTGACCATGGGGTCGGGGGGCATTGGGGGAGACTGTACACACAGTACATTCTCAGCAGAGGTGGTCGTTATCGGTCACCTTGGCTGACTTTCATCTACCATGCATACAAGGCTTAAAGAGTACCTGAGCTGGGTACAAAATTAGATAGATACTTACCACGCTCAGCAACGGGAGGTCACGGAGTAGCAAGGGAAACCTAAATAGGATCCCGAGGCTTCCCTCTCTTAATCAATATCTGTTTTTGATCCCTAGCTTTGGCTCAGGATCACTTTAAATGTCCAATGTGTGCATGATAATGTGATGGGGAGAAGTATGGAGAGAAAACTGCCTAATAAAACTGCACTACTTTCTGTTCAGGACCCATCCAGACAGCTGATTTTAATATACCTGCCGGGAGAAGGTCCTCCAGCACCCAAGGCTGAGACACCAAATTGCGCCCCTCCATCCCTCCCACACCACCCATCACACACTGATTGCTATTAGACTAAGAGGCGCCACAGGGCCCACAACCTCCCCAACACCTTAATATCTAATTATCTGGCTTGCAGTCACTGCCATGTATCCCCTTTTCTTATTTATTTCTGCTTCAAACACAATTAGGAATGACAGCTGAATGAATTCTGCGCCCCATCCTACACTGCGCCCTGAGGCTGGAGCCTCTCCAGCCTATGCCTCGGCCCGGCCCTGCGTAATTATTGCAAAATGTACAGACATGCATTGCACAAAACTCTGTGCAGTTATAATTAACTTACTATTATATACATAAAAGTGGGTGTCTGATCCGGCCTGAACTACAGCTTTACGATCTATTCACTCTTCACATCAGTCTGATGGCAACTGTACAGTATTATACAGCATGGGTTAATATGTTTTCCTTGTCTTGCTGGGTCTTTAATATTCATTTTATTTCACAAATTAACGATTAGATGTTTAAGATTGGTAATAATGACCTCTTTGAACACAGCTGTGTAGTTACCATAGTTCTCATTAAACTGATTGCCATCAGTCTTGTTTTATTGGTTGTGGTGGATTTCATTTTACAAGTTACCATGGCTTCCACTTCCTGTCAGTCTTACTGCTCGTGACGATATAACTTAAACCACTTTAAGGACGGAGTAGGATGCAAGTTTCAATATACAGGCTGGGTGAATCATTAAAACCCATGTGTAGTACTAGTCACAGTTATAAATATAGTGTATAGTCCTCAACCAATCACAGTGTGCAAATGTTACCCTTTTGTGTGAAATGAGACCAGTGGACTAGTGGAGCTATACATTTCTGTTTCAATATTTGGTCACAAGGACAGAAGGCACTCAGTGGGAAGGTATTAATTTCAAGGTTGTGGATGAGGCTTCTGTCATCTACCGTATACATAAAAATCAGATGTACAGTATGTGTGTGTGTGTAAGAATCAGAATCAGAATCAATTTATTTTCGCCAAGTAAGTTTGCACCTACAAGGAATTTGTCTTGGCAGTTGCTTAACAAACACAAACAAAAACAATACAAGGACAGACAGTGTGTATATAACAGGTCAAGGACATTATAAGTATAGTGGCAGTAAGCAATGTGAGAATTGTTCATTTACAGTTCTGTGCTGATTACTATCAAGTCCTAGCAGCTCTAACGTGGTTCAGCATTAAGTATGGCTACCGCTTGAGGAAAAAAGCTGTTCCTGTGTCTGGAGGTTTTGGTAGCGATTGACCGGAATCTTACTCCTGAAGGCATGCGCTGGAAGATGGAGTGAGCTGGGTGAGAGGGGTCAGAGGCAATTTTGGTTGCTCTTTTTCTGCACCTGCTAGCGTAAAGATCCTGCAGGGAAGGTAAGCTACAGCCAATTATCCTTTCCGCTGTTCAGATGATGCGCTGCAGCCTCCCCTTTTCTAATGCTGAGCAGGAGCTGAACCATACAGTCATAGATGATGTTATGGTGGATTCAATAATTGCAGTGTAGAACTGCACAATTAAATTTTGAGGTAGGCCAAACTTTTTCAGCTGCCGTAGATGGTACATCCTCTGTTGCGCTTTCTTGACAATAGTGGCCGTATTGTTATCCCATTTTAGGTTGTGTGAGATTGTGGACCCAAGAAACTTGAATGACTCTACCTGGGTTATTGTGGATCCATTTATGGTTAAGGGGAGGTGCTGGGGGGGAGATCTCCTAAAGTCTATTATCATCTCCATGGTTTTGAGAGCATTTAGTTCCAAGTTGTTGCTGCTGCACTAGGAGGAAAGCTGTCCCACCACATGCTTGTATGCAGATTCATCCCCGTTTTGTATGAGACCAACTACTGTTGTGTCATCTGCAAACTTCAGAACCTTAACAGATGGATCTGTGGAGATGCAGTCATTGGTGTACAGTGAGTAGAGCAGTGGGGAAAGCACACAGCCCTGGGGTGCACCAGTACTGACGGTCAGAGAGCTTGATGTGTGTTTACCAAGTCTAACACGCTGTCTCCTATCGGTTAGGAAATCGTTTATCCATTTGCAGATGGATTCAGGTATGTGTAGCTGGGAGAGCTTGCTGTGTAGCAGAGATGGCATTATGGTATTAAATGCAGAGCTGTAATCTATAAATAAAATCCTGGTATAGGTTCCTGGGGTGTCTAGATGCTGTAGTACATAATGCATACACATGTTCACGGCATCGTCTGCGGATCTATTAGGCCTGTAGGCAAATAGCAGAGAGTCCAGCAGGGGATCTGTGAAAGATTTCAGATAAGCCATTAACAGTTTTTCGAATGCTTTCATGACCAATGATGTCAGGGCAACAGGCCTGTAGTCATTTAAACATGTAGGTTTTGAATTTTTTGGGATTGGTACAATAGTTGAGCTTTTAAAACAGGCCGGAACAATTGAGAGTTCGAGAGATGCTTTGAATATGTCTGTGAATACAGGAGCTAATTGATTGGCACAGAGTTTCAGGCATTTCCCAGAGACAGAGTCTGGCCCTATTGCTTTCCTAGTGTTTTGTCTTTTGAAGAGTCTGTTTACATCTGATTGGCATATTGTTAGAGCATGCACATCTGGGGACAGGTCAATAGATTGTGTCTGGCCTCCTGTGTTGTGTAGATGCTGAGGCACCGCAGGGGGTGGAGACGTTGGCTGGCAGGAAGAGTGTTCAGTTTGCCTGCTGCAGAGATGGAAATTATGCGAATTGACTTGGTGTGTTTGGCTTTTGTTGCTAGTTTCAAACCTGCAATAAAATGTGTTCAGTTCATTTGCAAGCTGCATATTGTGTAGTGAGGGCGGAGATTTCCTCCTGTAGCTGGTAATTTCATGCAGAGATTTCCATATTGTGAATGAGTCAGCGTTTGAACATTATTTCTCAAGTTTTTTAGAATAATCTTTTTTTGCGTCAGTAATGGCTCTCTGCAGTTTGTATTTATGTGCCGCGATCACGCGAAAACGCCTTGACCGATTTGAACGAAACTTGGTACACAGATCCCTTACTACCTCGGATGATATGTTCTGGGGGTCTCGCGTACCCCCTGCACACCTGGGCGGAGCTACAAACAGCCAATCAGATTCCACCCATTCAAGTGAAAGGAAAAAATGGAAAAGGCTGCCATTCTCACAGTAAACAAGCCAGAGTCCCCACACTTGGCACACTTGGTGACCGAGGTTACAAATCCAGGAAAAGTGGGCGGAGCATAAAACAGCCAATGAAATTTCAGACATTCATTTTAAATGAAAAAAATGTAAACTGCAGCCATTCTTAGACGGTTAATCGCAGGGTTCTCAAACTTGGCAAACTTGGTCTTTGGGTGACTGGGATTAATATTTAGGAAAGTGGGTGGAGCCTACAACAGCCAATCAAAAGTCACCTATTGATTTTCAAGGGGAATATTTTAACTGCTGCCATTCTTACACTGTTAATGGCAGAGGCTTCAAACTTGCTACAGTTGATCATTAGGTGACTGGGGTCCAAATTCAATAAAGGGGCGGGGCCACAAACAGCCAATCAGACTTTCTTGGTGGATAAACTGCTTCCATTCACACATTTTTGATGCCAGGAACCTGAAAGCTCACAAACTTGGTCATTGAGTGACTGTGTGTCAAGGTTACAAAAAGTGGGTGGAGCCAAAAATAAAGTTCACTAGGAAAATATAAACTGCAGCCATTCTTACACTGTTACTGGCAGGGTTCTCAAACTTTGCAAGTTAGAAAAAGTGGGCAGAGCCAACAACTAAATTTTTTTCCAGGGGAAAATATAAACTGCAGCCATTCTTACACTGTTAATGGCAGGGTTCCCAAACTTGACACAGTGGGCCACTGGGTGACTGGGATTAATATTCAGAAATGTGGGTGGAGCCAACAACAGCCAATCAAATTTCACCTATTGATTTTCAAGGGGAATATTTACATTGCTACCATTCTTATACTGTTAATGGCAGAGGCCTCTTACCTGATAGGTGACTGAAGTCCAAATTCACTAAAGGGGGTGGAGCCACAAACAGCCAGTCAGATTTGTTACATTGATTTCAGCCATTCTGTTATTGGCAGGGTTCTCAAACGTGACACAGTTGGTCAATGGATGACTGGGATTAATATTCAGGAAAGTGGGTGGAGCCTACAACAGCCAATCAAAATTCACCTATTGATTTTTAAGGGAAATATTGAAACTGCTGCCACTCTTAAACTAATAATGGCAGAAGCCTTAAACCGGCTACAGTCGGTCATGAAGTGGCTGGGGTTCAAATCCACTAAAGGTGGTGGAGCCACAAAAAGCCAATCAGATTACTTTACTGGATAAACTGCTTCCATTCACACAATTTTGTTGGCAGAAACCCAAAAGCTTAAAACATGGTCACTGGGTGACTGGGATTAATATTCAGAAAAGTGGGTGGAGTCTAAAAAGAAAATCAAAATTCAACTGTTGATTTTCAAGGGGAATATTTACATTGCTGCCATTCTTGCACTGTTAATGGCACAAGCCTCAAACCTGGTACAGTTGGTCATTGGGTCACTGGGGTTCAAATTCAGAAAATGGGTGGAGCTACAAAACAGCCAATCAGATTTGTTTCATCTCATTGGTAAATTACAAATTATTGATGCCAAGGACCCCAGAGCTCACAAACTGGGTCATTGAGTGACTGTGTGTCAAGGTTACAAACAGTGGGCGGAGCCAAAACCAAATTTCACTAGGAAAAAATAGACTGCAGCCTTACACTGTTACACTTAGCCTTACACTGTTAATGGCAAAGGTTCTCAAACTTTGCCCAGATGGTCACTGGGTGACTGATATTAATATTATGGGAAGTGGGTGGAGCCTATAATAGCCAATCAAAATTCACCTGTTGATTTTCAAGGGGAATATTTAAATTGCTTTCATTTTTGCTCTGTTAATAACAGATGCCTCAAACCTGCTACAGTTGGTCATTGAGTGACTGGGGTTCAAATGCCGGAGAGGGGCAGAGTCACAAACAGCCAACCTGATTTGTTTAATTTCTATGGGAATATACAAATTATTGATGACAAAGACTCCCAAACTCACATTGAGTGTTTGTGTGTTGGGGGTTAGAAAAAGTGGCCGGAGCTAACACCAGCCAAATACATACCCGGGCAACGCCGATTCATCAGCTATTATTCATAAAAGTGGATGGAGCCTACAAAAGCCAATCGAAATTCATTTATTGATTTTCAAGGGGAATATTTAATTACTTCCATTCTTGCACTGTTAATGGCACAAGCACCAAACTGGGTACAGTTATTTATTGGGTGACTGGGGTTCAAATTCAGAAAAGGGGTGGAGACACAAACAGCCCATCACATTTGTTTTTATTTTCATGCAAATTATTACAATACAATACAATAACATTTCTATAGCGCTTTTCTCCCATAGGACTCAAAGCGCTTAGGCTCTCTGATTTAGTAATTGGTAGTAGGATAGGATTAAGTATTCACACAACAAAAGTTTTATATTTCTGCAAATGCCAAACTGAACAGGTGGGTTTTCAGTCTAGATTTAAACATGTCCAGGGATGGAGCTGTCCTGATCTGTTGAGGTAAGGAGTTCCAAAACGTAGGAGCAGCATGACAGAAGGCTCTGGGACCAACAGTTTCCAAGTGGACTCTGGGTATGACTAGATTATTAAAACCTGTGGATCTGAGAATGTGGGGATTGCTACGCAGCTGTAACATTTCTTTCATGTATCCAGGGCCCAGATTATTCAGTGATTTAAATGTCAGTAGGCCGATCTTGAATAGGACCCTCCATTGTATAGGCAGCCAGTGAAGGGAGTGCAGGACTGGCGTTATGTGGCAGTGACGGGGTTGGTTGGTTAGCAGTCTGGCAGCAGTGTTCTGTATCAGCTGTAGGCAGTACAAGTCCTTTTTTGGAAGGCCAGTGTAGAGAGCATTGCAGTAGTCCAGTCGGGAGGTAATGAAGGCATGGACTAAGGTTGGTAGATTTTCTGGGGGATGAGGTGCTTGATTTTTGCGATGTTCTTAAGGTGAAAATAGGATGATTTCACCACAGCAGAGATGTGAGTTCTGAAGTTTAAATCCCCATCAATTAGAACTCCCAGGCTACGCACATGATTAGAGCTGCGTAGATCTGTGCCTCCTATTCCCAGAGGTGAAGACTGCAAGTTAAGTTGTTTTGTTGTCATGTGCTGCCCTCCGATCAGAAGGACTTCAGTTTTGTCTGCATTTAGTTTCAGCCAGTTGTCATTCATCCATTGCTGTAGTTCACGTAAGCAGGCGTTTATAGTTGGAGTTGGGTCTGTTACACCAGGCTTGAAGTAAAGATATAGTTGGGTGTCGTCTGCATAGCAGTGGTATGTCAGGCCATGTTTTTGGATTCGTTTTCCAAGCGGTAACATGTAAATCGTGAAAAGCAGGGGAGAGAGGATTGAGCCCTGGGGCACCCCATACTTAAGTGGTATAGGGGTGGACAGGAAGGGCCCCATAGACACTTTTTGGGTTCTGCCACTCAAGAAGGATTGGAACCACTGAAAAACTATGCCATCAATGCCGCAGTATTCCTGTAGCCTGTTTATCAAGATGTCATGGTCAACTGTGTCAAAGGCTGCAGAAAGGTCTAGCAGTATGAGGATAGAACACTCTCCTCTGTCTCTTGCCATGAGCAGGTGGTTACATATTTGGATGAGGGCAGTTTCAGTGCTGTGGTGTTTCCTGAAGCCAGACTGGAATGGGTCATAGCTGTTGTTTTGTAGGATTTTGGATTCTAGCTGGAGGTATACAGCTTTTTCTATTAGCTTACCCAGAAAGGGAAGGTTAGAGACAGGTCTGTAGCTGGTCATTGCATCAGGGTCCAGGGAGGGTTTTTTGAGGAGAGGCCTGATGATTGCTTCCTTCAGTAAAGCAGGAAATATCCCTGATTGTAAGGAACAGTTAAACATTTTGAGGAATACCGGTACAAACAGGTCGGGGCAGTTCAACATGAACTGTGTTGGGCCAGGATCCAGGTCACAGGTAGTTAGGCGGAGGTGAAGGAGGATGCTTGATGTAACTTCTTCATCAATTTCTTTGAAGTTTGACCAAGGTGTTATGTTGTCTCTGCTAATGGTCTTCGGCGCTTCGGAGACTTTGTCTGTGAAGAAATGGGCAAATTGGTCACAGAGGTCCTTTGAAGACTTCAAATTAAGTTTTTGACATGCCGGGTTGCAGAGTTTTTCCACTGTGCGGAACAGTTGGGCTGGTTTGTTAACTGCAATTGTAATCTCTTGTGATGGAAAGGATGATTTTTTTTCCCTTGATTACCTTTTGGTAATTCTTCAAGTGGAGGATTAAGGCATGTTTGTCTTCTGCGGACTGAGATTTGCGCCACAGTCTTTCAAATTTTCGGCCTTGTCTTTTAAGCTCTTTAATACAGTTATCAAACAACTGTGCATGATGGTGTGGAGTAAGATATTTGCTGCACAGAGGAGCAATGGTCTCAAAGATGGAGGACACACATTTGTTATATTTAAATACCAGAGTATCAGGGTCCAAGCTGGAGTCAGTCAATTCATCAAAGCTAAGGTTATCTCGGATATGTTGTGGTGTTAGTCCTTTTAAGCGGTGATATTTTATTTGATTCTTGAATTGGTGTTTGACAGCTGGTATTGAGAGGGAGAAGTGGATAGTGTGATGGTCTGACCAGGCAACAGGATTAATTTCCACATTGGCTATTGACAGTCCAGTATGGAATATAAGGTCCAGAGTGTGACCTTTCCTGTGAGTAGCAGAGCTGATTGATTGGAGGAAGCCCAGTTCATGTAAGGCACGAGTTAGCTCTATTCCAAATTTTGAAGAGGAGTCATCCACCCATGTATTGAAATCTCCAAGAACAATCCATCTGGGGTGTTCCAGTGTTAGGTTGCATAGGAGATCTACAAGTTCCTTAAGGAAGTCCGCTTCCTTTTCTGGTGGGCGGTAGATCAGCAATATGTTGCAAAGCTCACAAATTTGGTCATTGAGTAATGAAGTAATTGTCTGTTACTGTTAGAAAAAGTGGGCATAGCCAACACCAGCCAAATACATACCCAGGCAATGCTGGGTCATCAGTGGGCGGAGACAAATACAAATTTCACTGGGAAAATGTAAACTGCAGTCATTCTTACACTGTTAACGGTAGGGTTCTCAAACTTTGCACAGTTGGTCACAGGGTGACTGGGATTAATATTCATAAAAGAGAGTGGAGCATACAAAAGCCAATCCAATTTAATGTATTGCTTTTCAAGGGGAATATTCAATTGCTGCCATTCTTGCACTGTTAAAGGAAAACTTGGCTGGCCGCAATAGCAGCATAGGGGGCAATATACAGGCTGGGAACGCGAAGAATCACTCGCGTTCCCATGCCTGTCGGCCGGTGACGGCCAAACCGGAAGTGTTCGCCGGCGGGTCCTGGACCATCAGAGCGGGGCTGCGAGGGCGCCGATCGGCTGCTGGGGGCTGATTGAAGCCCCAGGTGAGTAAATCTCATTTTTTATTGTTGACTTAAGTTTTCCTTTAAAGAGGAACTCCAGCTTAAACAAACCTACTCTCATTAAGTTACATTAGTTATGATAATTAAAATAGATAGGTAATATAATCTCTTACCCTCACTGTTTTAAAAGAACAGGCAAATGTTTGATTTCATGATGGCAGCCATCTTTTTGGTTGAAAGGAGGTGACAGGGAGCATGATACACAGTTCCAACTGCCCTGTGTCCTGAGCACCTCTCCCAGTTGCTAGGCAACGTGAATAACAACATAGGAAATCCCATCATGCTCTGCACAGTAACAGGAAAAAAAAGCCCGGGCAGTTTTCTTTGATGGGTGGAGCTTAACTAAAAATGCAGCTAAAAATGATGCTTTGGTAAGAAAAACAAAGTTCTGATGCTGTGAAACTGTTAAAGAAACACCAAGTCTTTTAAATTCTGCTGAGTAGATTTTTAGTCCGGAGGATCACTTTAAGGACACAAGCTTACAACCTGGTACAGTTGGTCATTAGGTGACTGGGGTTCAAATTCAGAAAAGAGGGTGGAGCCACAGATTTGTTTCATTAGGTTGCATAGGAGATCTACAAGTTCCTTAAGGAAGTCCGCTTCCTTTTCTGGTGGGCGGTAGATCAGCAATATGTTGCAAAGCTCACAAATTTGGTCATTGAGTAATGAAGTAATTGTCTGTTACTGTTAGAAAAAGTGGGCATAGCCAACACCAGCCAAATACATACCCAGGCAATGCTGGGTCATCAGTGGGCGGAGACAAATACAAATTTCACTGGGAAAATGTAAACTGCAGTCATTCTTACACTGTTAACGGTAGGGTTCTCAAACTTTGCACAGTTGGTCACAGGGTGACTGGGATTAATATTCATAAAAGAGAGTGGAGCATACAAAAGCCAATCCAATTTAATGTATTGCTTTTCAAGGGGAATATTCAATTGCTGCCATTCTTGCACTGTTAAAGGAAAACTTGGCTGGCCGCAATAGCAGCATAGGGGGCAATATACAGGCTGGGAACGCGAAGAATCACTCGCGTTCCCATGCCTGTCGGCCGGTGACGGCCAAACCGGAAGTGTTCGCCGGCGGGTCCTGGACCATCAGAGCGGGGCTGCGAGGGCGCCGATCGGCTGCTGGGGGCTGATTGAAGCCCCAGGTGAGTAAATCTCATTTTTTATTGTTGACTTAAGTTTTCCTTTAAAGAGGAACTCCAGCTTAAACAAACCTACTCTCATTAAGTTACATTAGTTATGATAATTAAAATAGATAGGTAATATAATCTCTTACCCTCACTGTTTTAAAAGAACAGGCAAATGTTTGATTTCATGATGGCAGCCATCTTTTTGGTTGAAAGGAGGTGACAGGGAGCATGATACACAGTTCCAACTGCCCTGTGTCCTGAGCACCTCTCCCAGTTGCTAGGCAACGTGAATAACAACATAGGAAATCCCATCATGCTCTGCACAGTAACAGGAAAAAAAAGCCCGGGCAGTTTTCTTTGATGGGTGGAGCTTAACTAAAAATGCAGCTAAAAATGATGCTTTGGTAAGAAAAACAAAGTTCTGATGCTGTGAAACTGTTAAAGAAACACCAAGTCTTTTAAATTCTGCTGAGTAGATTTTTAGTCCGGAGGATCACTTTAAGGACACAAGCTTACAACCTGGTACAGTTGGTCATTAGGTGACTGGGGTTCAAATTCAGAAAAGAGGGTGGAGCCACAGATTTGTTTCATTTCAATGCAAATTATTGATGCCAAACAATGCAAAGCTCACAAACTAGGTCATTGAGTCATTGTGTGTTAGGGTTAGAAAAGTGGGCAGAGCCAACACCAGCCAAATATATACCCGGGCAATGCCAGGCAATCAGCTAGTGTTGTTTATATAGTAAGCTACTTTCACACAGGGGCATTGCGATCGGGTGTCCCGAACAATATAAGCACATTGCTAAAGCGATGCAATCATACTGTAATTATTATTATTGACATATTCCGTGGCACTGTACAAAGTCATAAACGACCATAGGGTACAAAATAATACAGACAATGGTATACACCAATATACAAAATACAGAGTTGGTACAAAATACAGAATCAGTACAAAGTACAGAATTGGTAATAACAGTGACAGAATTAATATGAATAAACGTGGAACAAAATCCAAAACAAAAGGGTGAGAGAGCCCTGCCCCTTGTGAGCTTACAATCCAATGGACACATTCACAGCTGCACGTTAGCAGTGTAATTGTAACGATTGGTGTCAGCACGCAGAGAGAATCTGATTATTGGTGATCTGCAGTATCACCAAGAATGCAGATATATACCTGATTATTGATGATCTGCAGAATCACTGATAATACAGATATATTGCTAACCTCTGGACACCTATATAGTGTGAGTGTTTGGTGCAACAGTAATAACTTTGAGTGAGGACCATCCGAGGAGCAGGTGGTCCTTGGCAGTATGAGAAGTACCTCCCTTTGGAAATGCAGAGATCTTGCAGCAGCCTGAGACATCCAAGGGGGCGGAGTCCCAGGCTGAATAGCAAGAAGACCCGGTGACTAGTGACCCCTGGAAGATGATCGTCACAAGCAGGTCTGGAGAATAACAAAAATGATAATACAGTTCCCTAGTCTTGGGTGCGAGGTCCGTGGTCTCAGCACCCTGGAACTAGTCTGGAATATAACACAAATGATAATACAGTTCCCTAGTCTTGGGTGCGAGGTCCGTGGTCTCAGCACCCTGGAACTAGTCTGGAATATAACACAAATGATAATACAGTTCTCTAGTCTTGGGTGCGAGGTCCGTGGTCTCAGCACCCTGGAACTAGTCTGGAATATAACACAAATGATAATACAGTTCCCTAGTCTTGGGTGCGAGGTCCGTGGTCTCAGCACCCTGGAACTAGTCTGGAATATAACACAAATGATAATACAGTTCCCTAGTCTTGGGTGCGAGGTCCATGGTCTCAGCACCCTGGAACTAGTCTGGAATATAACACAAATGATAATACAGTTCCCTAGTCTTGGGTGCGAGGTCCGTGGTCTCAGCACCCTGGAACTAGTCTGGAGTATAACACAAATGATAATACAGTTCCCTAGTCTTGGGTGCGAGGTCCGTGGTCTCAGCACCCTGGAACTAGTCTGGAATATAACACAAATGATAATACAGCTCCCTAGTCTTGGGTGCCAGGTCCGTGGTCTCAGCATCCTGGAACTAGTCTGGAATATAACACAAATGATAATACAGTTCCCTAGTCTTGGGTGCGAGGTCCGTGGTCTCAGCACCCTGGAACTAGTCAGGAGTATAACACAAATGATAATACAGTTCCCTAGTCTTGGGTGCGAGGTCCGTGGTCTCAGCACCCTGGAACTAGTCTGGAGTATAACACAAATGATAATACAGTTCCCTAGTCTTGGGTGCGAGGTCCGTGGTCTCAGCACCCTGGAACTAGTCTGGAGTATAACACAAATGATAATACAGTTCCCTAGTCTTGGGTGCGAGGTCCGTGGTCTCAGCACCCTGGAACTAGTCAGGAGTATAACACAAATGATAATACAGTTCCCTAGTCTTGGGTGCGAGGTCCGTGGTCTCAGCACCCTGGAACTAGTCTGGAGTATAACACAAAGATAACACAAGTAATCTGGCTCAGTGTGAATTCCCAGGTCCTCCTGGTTCAAACACACTGTAGGATCTGACTATGGTCTAAATGCTTCCACGTAAGTGTTCCCAATGGCAGACAACCAGCAACTGACAAGCAAGCTGTATATATAGTTGCAGGACTCTGCCGCCCCGCCCGAGCCACTCAGCCAATCAGGAGTCCAGCAGGAATCAGCTGATCGTCCAGATCAGCTGATACCCCTGCTGCTGGTATAAAGGCCCTGACTTCTGGCGTGCGCGCGCGTAGCTCTCCATCCATCTGTGTGAACTAACAGACCCAGCCACACCAGACGCATGCTGCTGCGTGCAAACCGCCGCGTTGGACGCGGAAACAGCCGCCTTACTGCCAGTACATGCGGCGGCTTTTCCGCGATCTCTCACAGTAATGCAACGGAGTCCATTGGCACAGTGCAGTGCATGCAGTGGGTTACGCGTGCGCGTAAGCAGTTGCATTGAAGCGTGCTTTGTATGTACTGTATGCTTCACTATCACACCACACACATAATGTACAATGCGCAGGGGCGTAGCAATAGGGGTTGCAGAGGTAGCGACCGCATCGGGGCCCTTGGGCCAGAGGGGCCCCAAAGGGCCCTCCCTCAACTGCAGTATTAGCTCTCTATCGGTCCTGTGCTCATAATAAGCACTTCTATAGATACTTTGAATAGCGGTAATCATTAACAAACTATTCCCAATCCCCGTCTTGCACCTCTGACACTGTAGTTGCCATTGGCAGGTTTTGGTGCGCCGTATCAATTGTTATGTATAGAGTGCTTGGGGGGCCCCAATGTAAAACTTGCATCGGGGCCCACAGCTCCTTAGCTACGCCACTGACAATGCGACTTTTCCCCTCCAAGCATTGCAACTCGGTTTAAGCATAATGTGCAACGTAAAGCCCCAGTGTGAAAGTAGTCTAAAGGGTGAGGCCTCATTCACAGTGGGACGTTGTGTTGTAATGCAACGTTAAAGTCACAACGCAACATTGCAATGCAAAAAAAGGTGGAAACGCACATTAATGATACGTTACCGTCCCATACAGTAGGTACAGTAAAGCATGCAGGCAATGAAAACGCACACGTTACCAGGTACAGGTGTGTTTAGAGGTGCGTTACCTCTAAACACACACGTTTCCTATACCTGGTAATGTGTGCGTTTAGAGGTAACACACTGCAAGCAGTGCGTTACCATGTCACAACACATTACAATGCAACGCTAACGTTGCACTGTGACTGTCCTATAGGATTAGCATTGCAGTGCGGTAAGCTGCGTTATAAGAGTTTATAATGCAGCTCCACAACGTCCCACTGTGAATGAGGCCTAAGGCAAACAGACAAATGTGCAGTTCAGCCTCGCATTTGAAAGAAGGGTTGCAAAAACTGGCTGCAGAAGAATTAATTTTGCTAGCAAGACCAACTTCCCTAAACTAGAAGTTGTATCCTTTAATTCTAAGGATGACTTTTGTTCTGCATCTTTCCTCGCTAATAGGCTTAAAATAGCTCATACAATCAACAGTGCAAATGTATTGAATAATTGAGTTGGCAGCATGATCCCACTGTTTATAAACAAATGTAGCGCAAAGTCTATTCTGCATTCCTTGGTTGCAGCGCCTTGTCAATACTCAACCCGCTCCTCCCACCCATCAAAGCCACAACAGCATAATACAGTAAACTTTATTTGAATAGTGACAATGTACTATGCATGCAGCACTATAAATTAAATAGGCAATGAGGATTGAGGATAGTCTTTATAATCAGTAGGTTATATGGTTATTTTGGTGTGCTGTCCTACTTAAAGGAACACTATAGATTTACATATTTTTTTCAACTGAGATAGGAATTGTTTGGGAAGTGCTGCTAAGTACTGGTGTATACATTTCACAGGAAAACTCTTTGTTTACTGTTATCAAAATACTTTCAAACTTTACTGAAGCCAAAACTGACGGCTGACTGAGCCATGAGGGGAGGGGAAATTCCCCTCACACTTGATCAGTTAATCCTGTGTGTAAGGCCTCGTTCACATCAGGGCCGTTTCTGTGCGCTTTTTACACTGCGCTTTTTTTCACTGCCCTGTGCGATCAGCAAGGTATTTACTTTCCCATGTAACTAAATGTAGCTGGTTCACATCTATGCGCTGCGCTGAGCAGCGTTACAGAAACGTAGGGTTGCATGCATTTCTGTGCGTTGAGCTGGAAAGCGCACATCAATGCAAGTGAATGGGTGCGCTTTTTTAGCGCATAGAAGCGCGTACAAGCGCATAGAAGCGCATGCGTTTTTTTACCCCTAATTGGAGAAAAAAATACATTTACATACAAAAACAAAGTTTTATTGACAACTGCTGCTGGTACAACAAGCAAAACGTGCTTTAAAGAAGCGCAGCGCAACGCACAGAAACGCGCAATAAAGCCCACACAAGCGCATGCGTTTTTTTACCACACGCTTTCACACGTTTTTCAGCGCAGCAGATGTGAACGAGGCCTAACTCTGTGTGTGAGAGAGAGAAAGCTCCCAACAGCTGCAGCTTCTGTGTCCTGTGTTTCTGACTGAAGTGTCTGAAGAGAGCAGAGGAAACTTGTTATGAACATTTGTAATTGTCACAGCTTTTCATACTGTTTTTTTGCTTTCTGAAAAAAATACTCTGTAGTCTGATATGCAACACTGGCTGTGCATTGAAGCAGACACCCCTTCTGCAATTGATTTGTCCCAATATCGCTACATCCTACACTCAATAAATTAAAGCTTTTGCCTCCGATATTTAACATGAAAAGTAGGAAAATGTTTACACAGCTGCTTAGACATTATTTGTACATTGTACATTGTCACTTGGGCATTGATAGTATTCCTTTAAAGCAAACCTTAAAGGAATACTGTAGGGGGGTCGGGGGAAAATGAGTAGAATTTACCCGGGGCTTCTAATGGTCCCCCGCAGACATCCTGTGCCCGCGCAGCCACTCACCGATGCTCCGGCCCTGCCTCCGGTTCACTTCTGGAATTTCAGACTTTAAAGTCTGAAAACCACTGCGCCTGTGTTGCCGTGTCCTTGCTCCCACTGATGTCACCAGGAGTGTATAGCACAAGCCCTGTATGGTCTGTGCCTGCGCAGTACGCTCCTGGTGACATCAGTGGGAGCGAGGACACAGCAACGCAGGCACAGTGGTTTTCAGACTTTAAAGTCTGAAATTCCAGAAGTGAACCGGAGGCAGGGCCGGAGCATCGGTGAGTGGCTGCGCGGGCACAGGATGTCTGTGGGGTACCATTAGAAGCCCCGGGTAAGTTCAGTTCATTTTCCCTCGACCCCCTACAGTATTCCTATAAGTGAAAATACACTTATGACATTTTTAATTGTGTGTGTTTTACTAAAGTTAAATAGAACATAGAACTGTGTAGTTCTGGGTTACTTTTCACTGCTAATAGCAGTAAACCCAACTTACACTTGTGGATACTTCTGGGAGGGCCGTGTACAGAATGCACAGCGGAGCTCTAATATCACTCATCTCCCCAGGATCCAGCCTCAGCCATTATTAAGCTTAGATCAATTGGCGACAGAGGTCAATCTCAGCATAGAGACAGAGAGCCCCCTGGAGGACAGGAGTTTAACTTGCAGCATGTGACCGGATCCTGGGGAGGTAAATGATCTATACTGCGCTGCACTCTCTGCATAGGGTATGGGGGGGGGGGGGACTCTGGCGGCCGATACTAAATGGGGTGGCATCCTCTGGCTAGCTATTCTAAAAGGGGTGAAGGAGCACTCACTGGCTAAAGGGGGTGAAGGAGCACTCACTGGCTAACTGCACTGGTGGAGCTCTCTGGCTACCTGTAAAGGAAGGGGGGGCACTGAGGGGGCACTGTCTTGCTACCTATTATGAAGGGAGCACTCTCTGCCTACCTATACTTTGGGGACCTCTCTGACTATCTATACTGGGGGAGGGGCTACCCATAACGGGGGTACACTCTGACTACCTGTGCTTTTAAGTGATGTTTTCACTTTTTCCATATCGCGGTTTCTCATGAGCTACCATTGAAAATGCAGTATTAGCATTTCTTTTTTTACAGGGAACTAACTAACAACTGCTCTCAGAATCGCTCAGATCATGCACTAGGTAATGTGCATCACATAAATTTATTCCATAGAACCTATGAATACGACTGCAGTTTACATGTTCAAAACAGGGTCTCTGGGTCATTTGTGTGTGAATCAGCTGTCACATATGCAGAAAAGGCTGCCACACATGCAGTGTTAACAGTTCAGATATCTACATAAGCGCAATAATTGTTGGCCACAGGGAGATGATCCCTTGGGCAGAGATTTGGGGCCAAGTGCCGTACAGAGGCATTCTGTTACTAAGGAGGAGGAAGGAAGGTCAACGGCATAGCATATGACAGAGCAGCTTCTGGCAGGCGGGGCAAGGAAAGGAACAATACGACTGGCCAAGATGTTCTGGCGCCCCAGATCCTAGACAGGTCTTCTCTGCGCCTGCTTTGAGCCGCACAGCACCTGCTTTGGGCGTCGCCATAGACCGTAATGTTATTATTGGAAAACACTAATTCAGGTGGCGGCAATACTGAGACCCCAAATTACACTGCAAGAGGGCAGGCTAGATAATCAGTAGGGGAATATATTTTTATTTTCCCCTACTTTGTCACGCACAAGGAGAGTGGTCTCTCAGCTTCTCCCCACACCCAGCTTAACACTGGAGACATACGTATACCTACAGATATTCTAGTGATGCATCAGTGTGTCTGCACACATGCTAAATGTTCACCAGAGATTGCTCCGAACGGCTTCCTCTGCCCAGAACACTCTAGTATATGTACCAGCCCAGGGCCTATGTCACATGGTAGGTTGAACTGTGGGTTTGTTAGGCAGTACAGCCTCCGGCCACCCACTGCTGAAGACTAATGCAGCTGAATTGCAGCATATGTACCCCACCTGTGTCAGCACTTGACATGCGGTGTGGCTTCCCGGCATAAAAATAACCACATGGCTCTGCTCAGATGTGACTCAGCATGGTGACTGCCTCTCCATTGTCTGTGCTGACTGCTGAGCACCAAGGCCGATGCATGGGAAGAGCTGACAGTCTAAGTTCATTGCCTTCAGCCCACCATGTGAAAGAGGCCCTAATGTGCTCATTAACGGTCCAATTTTTAGTGAGCGATCAGATTATTTGTATAAGAACAGAGATGCTGGTGGACCCAGGTTGATCCTGAATTACCGTATTATCGATAGTTTTCTAAAAGAAATGGTTGATCGGTGTGACGTATTTTTCAGAGATACGATAACAGGTTTAGATTGAAAGTTGAATTCTTAAATGCTGTGGATAAATGAAACACAAACGTTGGCTAAAAAAAGCCCCATGGGTACCTTTAAAGTGAACCTTAACCAAGTGGGGGAACAAAGTTTTACCTACCTGGGGATTCCACCAGCCCCCTGGAGACATCCTGTGCCCTCGCCGTCCTGTAACGATGCTCCGCTCCCTCGCCACCACTGTTTCATTTTCACGCTGGACAGCCACGGTGACGGGAGCGCGATTGAGGGATGTCCGCGCTGGCACACTGGCCAGTCACATAAAATAAAATCGTTACAGGACGGCGAGGGCGCAGGATGTTTCCAGGAGGCTGGTGGTAGCCCCAGGTAAGTGAAACTTTTTTCCCCCACTCGGTTAAGGTTCAGATGATAATCTTAATTAGGTGACACTGGTCAGTGCTCCATAATCCACTAATGATCACTGATTATTCACTTGCTAGAGAGACTCACGTACAGTCCAACTTAGAGAAGAAAAGCTACTGCATATTATATTTTCAGCTAACCTCTACTAATTCCATTCTTGTTACCCACCCTTGGCTGGAATTTCTGAAATTCTTTAATAAGTGCTCTTTTAAGTTCTGTAACTATTGTACTTGTATCAGAGCCTCCATACAAAGTCCTCAGAGGAATGCAATGTTCTGACTTCCTGCACATGAGATATCACTTTCTGAATCAAGCAATTTTCAGCCACATCAGGTAATGATCTCGTATCTATCTGCTCCCTGCAGTGACCAGTCCTGTTCGAAACCATATTACATTTATATTTTTTACCAGGATAGTGATGGTGCTATGTATGCATGGCTTGTGGTTCTCCTTTCTTTAGCAATAATAGGATGTAGTTATACTGGCAATATTGTATAAGGGAGAGACAGACTGGCACCAGATAAGGGTGGATGGGTACTGGGTTCACCAGATTGCGTACTCCATGATCAACGTGCTCTCCAGAGCATACACTTGAGCAATTGAAATAGAGAAAAAATGGAGGCACAGTTGAAAAAATAGAAATACCTTTTAATCCACGGTGTGCTGACACGCGGGGTACAGTGGGGGTGAGGGGATGCCTGACAGCTGTTTCGCTAAAAAAGCTTCCTCAGAGGCAAAGATTGGGAACAACATAACCCGAGTGATATCCGACCATAAATAGTTTCAGCTTACCGCCATACAAGCAGTGACAACGCCCCCATTCAGCCGCTTCGGTGTCCCGGCATGTAGGCTCCGCCCACCGGAAGTTGCGTGCACGCTGCTCTAACCAATTGGTGAGCGGCAGGTCTCCCCGCCCCATGCGTGACGTCAAATCCTGAATACGGCGTCACAGCCTGCCCGTTCGCCAGCAGCTAAGCGGGGCTGAATGTTGCCATAGCGATCATAAACAACAGGTCATTGATACACAAGGGGACACACACGTCAATAGACAATAAATGATGCACATTAATAGAGTATCAAATTACGAAATTAAGGAGTAAATAGCTACGCTATAATCATATAGGGAAGGCAAGAACAAGAATGTTAATATTTAGACAGAAAACAGTGGAGTTCATTCCGTTCATTCAACCCCAAGGGGCCGCAGGCTCCAGTTTCAGAGATCAGCTTAGCTTCACATTGAAGCAAAAGCTGTTCCTGATTGCCCCCCCTGTGGGGTACAGGGACCTGCCTCAAGCCCAGAAACTGTAAAGAGTCAGTGTCTCCATTGTGACTCTCACGCATATGCTTGATAAATCTTCCTGCACCAACGCCGGTCACAACGGAATGGACATGCTCCTGAAAGCGAGAACAAATCATACGGGTGGTCTGCCCTATGTAGAAGCGACTGCATGAGCAGACTATCGCATAGACAGTATTCCTAGATCGGCAGTGCAAAAATTGGTTGAATCTAATCAACTTGGCCCCCAAACGGGCACTCTTGCCAGTTATAAATTGTGCACAATGGTTGCAATTGCCACATCTAAAATTGCCAACTGGAATATGTCTCTGCAGCCAATTCTGCTCAGGCATCAGTCTAAACTCACTATTGGTGACAATGTCACCAATCGTCCTTGCTCGTCTGAAAGAAATAAGTGGTTTATTATGACCAACGACATTAAGTGACCCCATGCTAGTTTGAAACTCACACCAATGTTTCTGAATAATGGCCTTAATTCTCTCAGACATTGGTGAGTAGTCAAACACACATGTAAATGGTTGTGCGCCCTGCCTCTGATTTCTTTTAACCGATTTTCGGTTCAATATTAAGGATGACCTATCAAGGGCATCTGCCCTGCGGAAAGCCTGATTCAAATGGTTCATATCATATCCCCTAACGGACAGTCTAATGGCCAGCTCTCTACTTTGAAGGATAAAATCCTCCCTTTTAAAGTTGTTTCTTTTGAGTCGGACAAACTGTCCATATGGGATAGATTGGATCGTGTGCGGAGGGTGAAAGCTCGACTGGAGGAGCACGGAATTGGTGGCAGTATCCTTACGGTGGCCCCTACTACGAATGCAGCCGTCCTCAACATACAGCTCCAGGTCAAGGAAACAAAGAGTGGGATTGGCCACTACCCCAGTGAATTGCATGTTGAGGTCGTTGTGGTTAATATACGCCAAAAAATCGCCAAACTCACTTACCGTGCCCCTCCATGTCAAAGCCACGTCATCCACATAGCGATACCAATGGCCAATTTTCTCCCTAAAGGGGTTAGTGACATTCAAGACATATTTTTTCTCCCAGATCCATAGGAAAAGGTTAGAAAAAGTGGGTGCTACCGGCGTTCCCATAGCTACTCCGGATCGTTGATGGTACCACCTATCATCAAATAGAAACACGTTATGAGATAAAACAAAGTCTAGACACTGCATCAGATAGCCAACCCATGACCTGTCTTCACCACATTCTATCAGGAGATCAGCTATCGCCTGGATCCCCTGGGATTGGGGGATGCGTGTGTACAGATTGACTACGTCAATGGATGCCAGACTCTCGTTCTCCCCAAGCTCCACACCCCCAATCTTCCCCAAGGCGTCCAAGGTGTCAGCCAGGTGGGTGTGAACCACCCTGAGAAAGGGTCTGAGATGGAAGTCCAAAAATTTGGACAAAGGTTCAGTAAGAGAACCCCTAGCTGACACAATTGGTCGCCCCGGGGGGGAGACCGGGTCTTTGTGGACCTTGGAGAGAAAGTACCAGACCGGTTTCCTGGGGTATTCGGGTAAGAGTCCCTCCCCCATGCGTTTAGTAATGAACCCCTTTTCTACTCCCTGTCTTAATAGACTTTGTAGCAAGGTTTTATGTTGTGGCACTGGATTAAATCTTAATCTTTCATAAAACTTATCGGGCCCTTCTAACTGTCTGAGGGCCTCTTTGACATAGTAATCTTTAGACATTATAACGAGGTTTCCCCCCTTGTCGGCCTTTTTCAAGACCAGTTGTTCATTCTTTTGGAACCAATCGAGGGCCGCCCTCTCTTCCCTGGTGATATTGGGGTCAACCTCAGGATAGACTAAAGCTTGCATATCCTGAAGGACTTTCCGGTTCAAAATGTCCACTGGTGAGCCAGGGGTAGTTCTAAATTCTTTCGTGGACCTACAGGGACGAAACTCATCGTTATGTGGCACCAGCGTCTCTACTGGCATTTCTGTTTCAACATTACTGTCAGTCCAGAGTTCCTCAAGATCATGAAGGGCCTCCAGGTCCTGGCTGGTATTCAATTCTTGAGCAAAGAAACCGAGTCTGCTTATGGTTGTGTGGCTGTTAAGGCGGAACCCTTCCTCCTGGGTGTCATCCTTCTTTTCTTGCCACAAAGCAATGTTAAGTCTGCGTATTGTTTTGTACCAGTCCACTTCAAAGTTGAACTTGTTAAAGCTACAAGTGAGGGAGTAATTGAGGCCTTTTTTGAGGCCTCCATACAAAGTCCTCAGAGGAATGCAATGTTCTGACTTCCTGCACATGAGATATCACTTTCTGAATCAAGCAATTTTCAGCCACATCAGGTAATGATCTCGTATCTATCTGCTCCCTGCAGTGACCAGTCCTGTTCGAAACCATATTACATTTATATTTTTTACCAGGATAGTGATGGTGCTATGTATGCATGGCTTGTGGTTCTCCTTTCTTTAGCAATAATAGGATGTAGTTATACTGGCAGTTTAGGGGTTAGAGCACATCTGCACTACTATGTACATTCATCTCAATAAAAAAAAACAAAAAACAGTGCTGCATATTATCAAACACAGTGCATACTCTACAACTTTTTGAGATAAGAAAGAGGGATGCTCCTCTACCACACCCCTAATCATGCCCCTGCCATATACCAGGAAGAATATTATGATCGATATAAAGGGCTAAAATCAAACAAAAGATTGATCCTCAATGCTGGTCTTTAGTGGGTCATAAAAAAAAAATCTACCGTAATATTGATCGTAGTACCAATTGAAAACAAAATTGAGTTCATTCCTTTGTATACTGGCCGTGCGCTTCTTAGCGTTCGATACTGGCGCTGGGCAGGTGGCCCTCCCAAGGATTCCCATTTGAGGATGGCTGCAGCCGCTAACTAACACCACTCGTATGTGGGAAAAGGCAGCAGATTTGGCCCGTATTCGGGTGTACTATAAATAGGTCCTAACTTGTGCCCAAGCACACCGTTGAGATTGCAATGGAAACTTGTTCATACAAACTGGCCTCTTGCATGCTTACCCGTTTGTTCCGGTGTGCTCCATATGCATTTAACTGGGACTATGATCAGGGATGACCAACTGTAACAAAATAGGGAAGGGGATCACCATTCTGCAAGGTTATCTACGCCTAGGCTGGATGGAATGCAAGACTTGAGAGCCAATATGACATTCAAAAACACAGATTCATTCACACAAGTAGAAGTAGGTAATGACAAAAATAAAATTCACACAAAACAACATAACACATCAGAAAGGTGCAGAAATGGAGGATTAGTCAGTATTTGTCTCAAAATAATAAATAATGTTTGTATTAGTATGATAAGGTTATAATGTCAGTGTTGTGTGTATGTGTCAGTGTGTATGTGAATCTGCCATATTGTACCTTAGCAAAGATTGTATATAGAACATGGCAACCACTTCCTAATAAGGCTACTACCTAAACATGGCAGTGTAAGCAGGAACCTTCTACCCCCACATGAACACGACATGATCACAAGGAATCCCAGACAGTCTACAAGCATAAATGCACTATTGAATTATGTCATAACGTTTACCAATTCAGCTCTATTCTTAACTAGGCTACAACCTTAAACCATCCTCCCAACAGAGTAAAATGGCAAGTCAGTGTTACCTAAAACTTGCTATGTGGAGAATGTGGCTATCTATAGGCTACCAGAAGACAAAGACAAATTGATGGCAACTGTTTTGTCTATCAGAGATGTTCAAGCCAGCCTAGAGCAACCAAGACTAACCGAATACACATTAGCTGATATCTTCCACCAGACCTTAATTGAGATTCTTATGACATTGACCATAAAATCTGTGGGATCTCACACTCATATGATTTAAATCTAAAGTTTATATATTATATTATATTATCCCTCGGATTAGTAAAAACCTGGTGTACACAGTCTGCACACCCAGAAAGAGCTTGCACTAACAGTATCTGTAAGCCAGATACCTTTCAACCAGCTTTGCGAACAGACCACTGAAGTGAGGATTTAAATCTAAGGACTACTTCCAGCCCGAAAACCATCTTCAGTCCCTCACCAAATTAGTTTCTGCTCCACTCATCTGACCTGCTCCAGGCCCCACAATACTCCTACCAGACTGCTTTTCAGGGGACTGCAGCAAGTCCCCCATTTTAAAACCTGTAGTTTCTCAGAAGAGAGGATCACAGTTGATACTTTCACCTCCTTCTACAAGGGGAGCCTCAGTCATGGATGCTTCACTTATTAGAGTAAGGTAATGAAGCCTTGAATACCACTTCCTCAATTTATAAGACAACCCTTGTGTACCAGTACAACCAAAGCAGTTCCCTCCAATCTACAAAGCAAGAAACTGAGACAATACATTTTGCTTATTTCCAAAGTTGGAGTTCTGACACAGAATGGAATGTTATGGCTCTCCACCAGCACTGACATTCAGGTTATCCAAACAATTTAAAGACTAGTTGGCTGGAGTTGCTGTCTCAACTCTTAGTAATTATCTGGTCACTCAAAACATGCCTCCTTTATGACAAAAGGTTAGGAAGAGGGGATTCTTTTTAACCTTCCTTGGCTTCCTCCATAACTCAGTTATCCAACCTCCCCCAGCACGCAATCTCCACCAGAACCAGCTCCTCTTTGATACATCGGAACCTTTGCAGATTGAGTTAGCCAGACAGACATTGTCCACTTAATGTCCTTGGTGGTCTCATTATTTCCACATTTCTAAGCTTAAAGCAATACATTGTAGCCAGAGACACCCCCTTCCCTGTCTCACAACTGTGCTTACTGTATGCACATGGGAAGCCTCTGCTGGATCCAGAGGCTCCCTTCTGGTAGGTAGTTTTTTTATATTAGATTCGCCTTGGATACAATTTAAGTCAAGTTTGTGTAGAGCTTAGGGCAGTGTTTCTCAAACCTGTCCTTGTGACTCCCTATCGGTGCATGTTTTGCAGGCAACCTCACCTATGCACAGGTGGGGTAATTAGTGTCTCAGCTAGGTGAATTCCATGTATTCCATTATATTAAAACTTTCCAATCATTCTTTTATGAGTACCCCTGAACTAAGCATAAGTATTCTCTGAAGGAGGTATGCTGTAGGCTCAGTAAGCCAGCACTTATTTAGCAAGGTGTCCTTGGGTAAAACTTCCTAAAACTGCTATTGCCTACTAAGCCTGCCTAGTGGCTGCAGCTCAAGCGCTTCCAGGCCGCCAGGAGGAAAGCACAATATAAATGTTATTTGTCTTGTCTATGTTGGGAACCCAGCCTCTCAAGCATGGTATGGAGAATAGATTGTGAGCCCCTCAGGGCGACTGAAATAGTTATTTGCTGGAAATCAGTACTATTTCTGTGTAAAATAAAGGAGGAGGGAAATCATGGGAGGGTGAATCAGGGTCAGTGATGGGTAAAAGCAACATTCCCTCTTTCATAACTTCACACAAAGCCACACTTCAGCAGACAAAAGAATAGAAGCCTGATCTTAAAGGCTGCCCCACACAGAAGTAGCTGTAACAAGCTGCTAATGGCACAAATGTATTCCTCATTAACCACTTGACAACCAGGGGATTATTGCCTGATCTGTGCTGCGTGGGCTCTCCAGCCCGCAGCACAGATCAGGATAGAGCCAGGGCGACCAGACTTACCCCCTTTTTTCCCCACTAGGGGGATGTCCTGCTGGGGGGGTCTGATCGCCGCCGGCTTGCTGCGCTTTGCGGGGGGCTCTTCAAAGCCTCCCTCCGCAGCATTTTCGGCACTCCCGTCCTCTCAGTCCCTCCCTCTCCCTGTATGAGCTGCGCAGGACGGATATCCGTCCTGCGCATTGTAGGATAGGCTTCAGCCTATCATATGCCGGTGATCCCCGGCCAATCAGAGGCCGGGGATCGCCGATCTGCCTTACGGCGCTGCTGCGCAGCAGCGCCGTATGATGTAAACAGCGGGGATTTCTTCCCCGCGTGTTTACATTTTGCCGGCGAGCCGCGATCGGCGGCTCTCCGGCTGTTCACGAAGACACCCTCCATGAACGGACATGGAAAGGCAGACGACCAGTTTACGCCAATCGGCGTTAGCTGGTCGTCAAGAGGTTAAAGGGAAATAA
The DNA here is from genome assembly GCF_040937935.1 of Hyperolius riggenbachi. Classification (NCBI taxonomy): domain Eukaryota; kingdom Metazoa; phylum Chordata; class Amphibia; order Anura; family Hyperoliidae; genus Hyperolius; species Hyperolius riggenbachi. The sequence goes on along the minus strand of NC_090649.1, from coordinate 127,230,769 downwards.
TTTTCTTAGAACTGAGATAGCAGATACAGTGTTTGCATTTGCACTGCATCGTGTAATACTTGGCTCAGGCATATCACAGGATTACAAGTAGGGCCTGCAATGTTTAATAGGATTACTGTATGTGATGTGAACAATCTCTCCTCCTCCTTTCAAGAAAGATAAAAACATTATTTTCAGTGTGATATTGTCAGAATTAAAGAGAAACCAATCAGTAGCTGATACTTCTTTTCCCATGAGAAATATTCTCCTTTCCTTGAATAGATCACCTGGGATGACTATATGGCTGATATTGTAGTGAAACCCTCCCACTGTGTGATTTGAGGTCCATGGCTCTAATATCTAATCACATTGTTAGGAGGTTTGTTTATAGATAATGGAAGTTGGTGTTTTTTTTAATGTCTGCCAGTAGTAAAGATGATTACCCTCAGGCTAGAGAGGATCAAACATGAACGAATTACTTGTTGAGATTTGATCATTTATAGCTCTCTTTTCAATTTTTTTAACGTCTCCCTTTGCAGTGTATTGATTTATTTTTTCCCCTACTATCATCTTTTGATAAAGTTCATTTTTAACCGGTTCGGGACTGGCTGTAGTTAAAACTACACTGCGTTTGTGGCTTTCTTAGCCTGATTTGGCATAGTTTTAATGCCGCCCGATCCCGTGCAGGGGATGCAATAGCGCCCAAAGACAGCTGAGTTCCGTACATTGGTCATAAGCCGCTTTCGTTGGATCCTGACCTCCTGATCACTGTGAGCCAATCACAATAATCAGGAAGCTCAAAAAGAAAATAAAAGCTCTCTTTAGGGACCAGAGCCTTTATCCGTTAGGGCCCGTTCTCACTATGGCAATTAGTGGGCGATTCCCATTGATTGCCACAGAGCTAGCGCTTTTTAAAGTGCTAGCGCAATAGAAACCTAATGGCAGTAATCTCACTACTGCGATTGACGCCTATCACGTACGTTTCGCCATTAGCGGCAATCGCCAAACGAGTTACCTGCAGCATTTTTGGGCAATTTGTGAGCGATCGCAATTAGCATATAGAAGCGCTAATCGCGATAGCTCCAAGAATGCATATTTGTCCAGTGATTTTTCTGCATTCAATCGTGAAAAAAAAATCACCTGCACAGTTTTGTGCTTTTAAGTGTGAATGGGCCCTAATGAGTTAAGTTTCAGCCCAGAATCTTCTGACCTGAAGATAGCCAGGGTGTGACCATGACGTGATGTCCGAAAACTGGGATCAGCATGAGCAAGGAAGCCAAATGCTGCTGGCCTGTTGCTATAGAAATTATTTCCAGTTTTGCCTCTTCTATTCTGAAATATCACGTGTTAACAAATGACTTTTTCAAGCTCTACAAGGGCTTATCTGATCATATCTGTTTTCTTCCCTGCCCTGGACTTGTCTGTGTGTCAGCGGAGCGTGGAGCGGGAGCAATGTGTACTTATATTACAGGTCATATTGCATCAGTCAGATGGTATGTACTGAACTTTTATTCAGCCTGGAACATAAAGGATTTCTTTTCAACATCCAGCTGGGCCTGGCTGATGTCAGCGTGGGATTGGGCGCTGGAGAGTAAACAGGGAGCTGGAAGAAGCAGAGTTTAAAGGCAAACCGTACCTGACTAATGATAGAGATCACATCGGTTTACACTAGCTAAACTGCTAAGCTGACTTCTTACAATACTGAAGTGCATTTGCCCTCATCACTGCACTTGCTGGAATTGTCAACACTGAGAGAATTTTCCCTTATTTATGAGATAAGAAAGATAGGAATAGTTTTTAAATGTCAGTTCACTAAACATTCTTGCAAACATTTAGGTTTGCTTACAAAAAAAAATGTAAAGAGCGTTCTGGTTTTCTTCTTAGTGTTTAACACATTTGAGTTATTCATAAAACACACAGCATTGCTTTCTTTAAACAAAAAGCCTTTAAAGGTTTCCGCTAGTCCATTCTGTTTTAGTCATAGGTTTTCATGAAAATTTCACATTTTGCCACAGGTGAGAATATTCACAAAAATGAGAATGAGAATTTTTGCAAATTGCATTTTAAGTCAATAGGCATGGGAAAACACATTTTAAACAAGTTTTCATTTTCGTGCAGATATTACATCAGGAGAAAATGTACATTTTGATGTGAAAATGACTTTGGAGTTTATTTGAGCTTCTCCCTTCTACTTCCAGCATTTCTAAAAATAAAATACAAATTCTAATTACAATGAGGGTAATAAGTGGATTTAGACAGTTTATGTAAGCAAAGAGGTGGACAAAATAATCATGGTCTATTTGATGGTCCATATAGTTTATAATTCCAAAACCCAAGGCTGTATTTGTGCTCTTTACCACCCAAGGACCACTTTCACCAATCTCTTCTTCAAATAAAAGGACCAAGTAGTCGCGTGCCTGCAGATAAAATGATCAAGTAATCAAGTGACTGCAAATAAAATAATCAAGTAGTCACATGCCTCTGAATCGATAAATCAAGTAGTAAGATGCCTCCAGATAAAATAATCAAGTAGCCAAGTGCCTCAAGAATTAAATATCCAGGTGTCTCAATATAAAATAATGAAGTAGCTATGTTTACCTATGTAAAATAATTAAGTAGCCCTATGTTCCTAGATATCAGTATCGGTAGCCGGATGCCCCCTAGTATAGGTAGACATAATCCCCAAGCTTAGGTAGTCAAGCGACCCCCAGTATAGGTAGCCATAAACTCCCCCCCCAGTACAGGTAGACAAGGGTCCCCTCAATATAGGTAGCCATAACACCCCCCCCCCCCAGTATAGGTAGCCGAGGTTCCCCTTAATATAGGTATCCATAATCCCCCCCAGTATAGGTATTAATAATTCTCCCAGTATAAGTAGCCTAGTGTCCCCTTAGTATAGGTAGCCATAATCCCCCCCAGCAGCATAGGCTGACATGTGTTCCCTCAGTAGCCATAATTCCCCTCAGTATAGGTAGAAATCATTCCCCCCAGTATAGGTAGCCATAATTCCTACCAGTGTTGTTAGCCATAATCCTCCTCAGTAAAGGTAGCCATGTGTTCCATCACTATAGGTAGTCGCAATCCCCCTCAGTATAGGTGGTAGTCATGTGTCCCCTCAGTATAAATAGCCATGTGTTCCTTCAGTATAGGTAGCTATGTGTTTCCTCACTATAGGTAGCCATAATCGCCCTCAGTATAGGTAGCCATAATCCCCCTCAGTATAGGTAGCCATGTGTCCCTCTAGTATAGGTAGCCATAATGCCTCCAGTATAGGTAATCAGGAACCATATTAAATACTGGAGAACAGGTTATTTAATGTGCATTTACCCCTTTAAGGGGGAGCAAAGGGTGCCAATATCCTTAACAACCAAACAAGGGAACCAATTTCTCACAATGCTTCATAATTTATTGATTCAGTATACAAACCCCGCAATAAACAACCCCTACCCCCCTAAAAACAATGCCTATATTGGATTGGAACGCTCCCCATTCACACCAGCACATGCACAAGCAAAATTAAGGCCTGGTCAGCACAAACAATGCTCAGTTTGAAAAGCAGTTCAAGATCTATCTAGTTTTCTTTGCAACATCACATTTATCAATGGAATTCTGTTTGAGATCTAGGCAGTTTAATTTCCGCATCACAGTTCCATATATTGTTGTTTTAATCTTCCAAGGAAATACTAGTGTCCATGGACTACACCTTCCTCTACAATGGGCTGCACTCACACAGCATAGTTAGGGCTCCCTTGAGCTTTCTTAATTATGCATAGTCCTTATATGATGCTTATTCCAATGCTGCTCAGCAGCACTCACCACCTCATGTCACGTCTCGTCTCTTATAAGATCATCTCAGCGCTTGTAGACTTGTGTCTGCGGCGTCCCGCGACTTCCTCTGCCATCACTGAATGATACTCCACGAGTTGAGGGGTAGTCTTCTCTGACCGGCCAGACTTGCTAAATCTATGTGCTGGTGGAGGGGTACATAGCGTCACACGCTCTCTCAGTAGGTAATCAGGAGTCTGATTTTCATGGCTCACTATAAATACATCAGTAATGATGACAGGGAGGCCTGGAGAAGATAGATTGTGGGTAGAGCAGGGAGAGCCAAGGTCTATTCTCTGAACGTCAACATTGCACCTCAGTGGGCCTGCCGCAGGTATCACTGATGGCCTCCCCACCCGCCTACGGGCCCCATAGTGGCTGCTATGTCTGTTTTGCTGATCCCTATGCCACTGACCAGACTACTGGTTAAACATAATAGAAAAAATAGTGTAGGAGTTTTTTTTTTGAAAGAACAAAGCCAGGCAAATGCTACTCCTTGCTAGTGTGAATGGTACCATTAAAATATATGGGTATTTCATACTTGGGCATTTGCCTCGCCACTCAGGAGGTTAAAGTTGTCCCAATGAGACACCAGTCTGAACCAGGCCCCCAGAACAGCACGTAAAGACTGGGAAAAATGCATGCATTTTTTCTGCTTTTGCAGTTCAATGCAAATAACTGTACCCCACAATCAATCAACAGTGCAATGCGACACCACAATTCATTGGTTCAGTCTAATTTTTTTAGCCATTATTACATTAAGGATTTCACCCATATGACAGTTCAATATTGCTTATTAATGTGGCTTTAGTAAATCAAGTAAATGAGCTCTGTGTGTTTTTGTCTACACTCTCCATGGTTACAGCATTTTATATCCAGCACTGTTCAGTTTAGTCTACCAGGGAAGGAATCCTTGTCCTTATTCTTCCATCAGATTATAGTGGTGGTAGAGGGGGCATTGGAAGCCTAGGCAGAAATACAAAAGCTTCCTTGTTGGGCTGGGGTTACTTGTATGTTTCCTCTTGCTTGTGAATATTGTGTGGAGGCCCCCTGATTTCCTGCTTAGGGTATGGTCTGAATCCAATCCATTGTATTATGCTCTGTGTGCTAATAACTGATTTTATGTGGGTGTATGTCTTCCAGCACATGGCCTAAAGGGAAAGAAGGCTCAGTCCATACTAGGAAGTCAGTGGAGGAACAGACATGCAAATGGACCCTATGTTAAGTATAGTAACTGTTCCATTTGATTCAATATGCTCACCACAATGCTAAGTCCTAGTATGCACACTTTTCTGGATAAGGGGATGTATTTCCCATTGAAGCCTATGGTGGAAATGCATCTGCTCCAGACTCCAAACACCCCAACAGACCACCGGAGCAGAACTTTCACTGTCCGCTCCAGTTGGCCGTTTGCAATCTGGCCCCTAGTGGTGCTCCTCATGACCTTGTGATCACGAGTAACTTGTGATCCCGAGGTCAATCCCGAGGCCGCTCCCGATCATGAATGCCGATAACGAATGCACTCGTGATTGCACTCGTTACCCGACTCACGATCATGAGTTACTCGTGATCACTAGTCGGTATTCGTAAGCCCCCTTACATGCTAGAAACACCAAATTTGCAAGATATGTTAAAAAGAACAGTGGGAACAAGAGGGAAAAAAATTCAAAAAGACCTTATCGTTTTTGGGAAATTGATTTTAAAGTTTCAAAGGAAAAAAGTATACATATAAATGTGGTAAATGACAGTTAATTCCTTTGAAACGTTAAATCGATTTCAAAAACTGTAAAGTCTTTTTGATTTCTTTCCCTCTTGTTCCCACTGTTCTTCTTAACATATCTGTCAAATTTGGCGTTTCTAGCATGTAAGGGGGCTTTGCTATTAACCGCTAAAGTCAAATCTTGATCACGGATATCACTTTTAATCACGATTATCCGAGTCGAATTCGGAATTGGGCATCAAGTCCAGATCATTATCACAGCGTATCCGGATTTTGATACTGCCGCTATCAGATTTACTTGAATCTGTGATTGGGGGTATCCAAGCACCACTGCTGGCCCCAGTGTAGCCCAAGCATCAGACAGTTTTAAATGGACAACATTCTAGAGCACAGATATCGAACTCCAGGCCTGTAGGGCCAGATCCATGCCAGTGTTTAGGATGGACTGATAAAGAGAGGAATGGGTTCTACCTGATGGACCACACCTTTCCTGATTCAGACCCATCAATTAATTTGAGCTGTGTCAAAAATGTGTGAGGACCTCGGCCCTCGAAGGACTGGTTTGACATCCCTATTCTAGAGTATAAAAGGTGTCCAGATGAAGCTATCTTGTGTAAATTTGGTTGTTCATGTGAAAAAAAAAAAGTTCTACAACATTTTGCAATCCCACATTAAGTGTTTTTCAGTCTTAGTTATCAATTTATAATCACACACCCAGAAGCTTTCAACATAGTCAAGAGAGGCGTATCCACACACCCTGCCGAACTGTACATGATTTAAATTACTTTACTCCTAGAGAGTCAACAGTGCAGTCTGAGATATCATTTGACAATAAACTGAATGCTAATTTTTATGGCATGCAATAAAACAGAATTGCCATTACCTCATATTTCCTGTGTACTGTGAAGTAATATGTAAAATACAGGAGTGTAGTTCAGCATCTGACTCTTGGGATGAGGGCCAAATACCACTGGCCAAGCCTGTGCTAGCACTTCAATCTACCAAGAGAGAGAACTGGCATGTCTCCTGACTGTGCAGGAATTTTTAATGGTAGGCATTATACTGTTTGTGCATTGGAGGGGTACGGGAATATGAAATTTGCTCCCACACACACGTATGGTCATGTTATTTGATGATTGCAATTACCGTAATTCTAGAGTGGGAGGATTGCAGAAAAGCACTGACCAGGAAAAGGCTTCCTGTGAAGAAACGCGGAAAAGCCGCCGCATGGACGCAGGATGAGGCGGATGTTTCCGCGGCTGGCATAGCGGAACGCGGAGAAACCGCCACGTCAGACGCGGCGGTTTATACGCATAGGCCTGCTTCTCTCAGTAAGGCGGAATGCGGAGGAAACGCCGCACGCTCAGACAGCGTGGAGGCGGATTCCGCATCCCATACAGCAACAACTTTACAACACATGACTGGTGTGGCTGGGATTGATAGTCCACACTGGTTGAGGAAGACGCGTGCGCGCGCAGAGAAGTAGGGCCTTTATGGCAGCCAGAGGAGGGTCAGCTGACCAGGCCGGTCAGCTGACCATTGCAGCGACGTTCATTGGTCCAGCACTCAGGGGAGGTGCTGGAGAGCACTGATGTATATACTGTATACTGGGTGTTGATCATTCCTCTGATGTCTGGCGTTGCGATCACTACGTGATAGCACTCAGGCCTTAGCTAGATCTGACAGTGTGCCAGAACCGGCTGGAGCTGGGAATCCACACTGAGCCAGTTTCTTGATAGCTTAAAGTACTAATTACTGTATTATTTGTTATGACCTTCTGCCTGCCTGACTATTTCTTTGATCTCTGATTCTGTACCTTGCTATTCCTGATAACCTGTTGCCAAACTCTGCTCGTTCCTGGACTCTGTATCTGTCTGCTGATTCTGTACCCTGCTATTCTGATACTCCGTTGCCAAACCCTGCCTGTTCATTGGATTCCGTATCTGTCTCCTGAATCTGTACCTTATCTGTCTGTGTGTTTAACGACCTTGCTTGTCCGACCTCGAGAACTTGCCTTACTGTTAGAGGCAGTTCCCAGACCTGTTAGTGACACCCTCTCCCTGGTGTCACTCACGCTCTGCCCTTCCTACCTCCAGCCTAGCCTCTCCTCCGGGAGTGTCTAGGCCCACGGAAGGAACATACTTCTGTGCAGTAATCCTTACTGCATCTGCACCTTCTCCTGAGGTGCAGTACTCAAAGTATTACTGTTACACCAACACTCGCATATCTCAGGTGTCCAGAGGTTAGTAGATATATCTGATTATCGGTGATACTGCAGATCATCAATAATCGGGTATATTCTGTATTTTCGGTGATACTGCAGTTCACCGGAAATCAGACCCTCTCTGTGTTACACCGATCGTTACAGAACGCCAGACCAAGATCCAAATGGACGCACACTCTGACCGTCTGGGCGCACTTGCCACTTCGGTGGACAACATCAATCAAGTGCTGGGTACTCACAAGACTATGATTGAAGCCTTGTCAGGTTCTTTACAAACCCTCCAGACAGCAGTAGATGAGGTGCGATCCCCTCCTAGTTCTGATATACGCTTACCTGTACCTGAGAAATTTTCTGGTCACAGATCTGACTTCCGAAATTTTAGAAGTAGAGTGTTATCTTATTTTGAGTTGAGACCCCGAACTTCTGGAACAATGGCCCAAAGGGTCACATTTATCAAGACATTGTTATCTGGCGATTCTCAGACATGGGCGTACAGTTTGCCCACCGGAGACTTAGCCCTCACCTCTGTGGAGGAATTTTTTAAAGCCATGGCAGTAATTTATGATGACCCAGACCTTGCCGCGACCTCTGAGCGGAAGCTCAAGCTTTTGCGTCAAGGCAAGGGTCTGGTCGAAGATTACACAGCCGAATTTAGGAGGTGGTCAGTTTCAGCCAGGTGGGACACTTATGCCCTGTTAGATTGTTTCTTATCAGGGTTGTCAGATGAGGTTTCCAACCTCATGCTGAGTATGCCTGAACCTAAAACAGTCGATGATGCCATTTCATCGGCCATTCGAGTCGACCGCAGGCTACGCTACCAGAGACAGACCCGGGGTAGTAGTCATGTAAAAATGGTGTCCTACGCTGCGCCTCCAGTAAATCCACCTCCTCCTGTCTCGCCTCCACCCGAACCAATGCAAATTGGTCGGTCGAAACTATCCCAAGTGGAGCGAAGACGTAGGATGTCTGAGCAGCTGTGTCTTTACTGCGCAGAGGGGGGTCATAGAGTACGTAATTGCCCTAACAAGTCGGGAAACGCTACCGCCTAGGAGTTGTAGGGGGTAACACCCCAGGCGCACGATTTTTACCCCTAGAAGATAAACGGTTACTTCTTCCGTGTACTGTTACATGGGAAGATAAAACTGAGATTTCTGAAGCTTTTGTTGATTCTGGCTCTGCAGCTAATTTTATGGATTTCGAATTTGCAAAGAAATTGGGTATTCCGCTCACCCCGGTAAAACCACCCATTCAGGTTACGGCAGTAGATGATTCCCCCCTGCAAAGTAATCATCCGCTGTCTCAGACACCAGAGGTGGAAATCACTATTGGTGTGTTACATAGGGAAAAGCTGCAGTTTTTCGTGTTACACATGACCACCTCCACAGTCATCCTTGGCATGCCATGGTTGCACCTTCACTCCCCACAGATCAATTGGACCACTGGGCAGTTAACTAACTGGTCAACTCATTGTTTCCAGCAGTGTCTAGGGAAGGTGACATTGGGCCAGACCAGGATTCATTTGGACGGGGTACCAGTTCAATACTCCGAGTATTCAGATGTGTTCTGTCCCAAGGCTGCGGATAAATTACCTCCACATCGCCCGTTTGATTGCCCCATCGATCTCCGATCTGGTTGTATGCCCCCAAGAGGTCATCTTTACAATTTATCTGGGCCAGAGAAAGTGGCCATGCAGGATTACATTCGTGAGAATTTAGCCAAAGGGTTCATTCGCCCTTCTTGGTCGCCCGCTGGCGCAGGTTTCTTTTTTGTTAAGAAAAAAGACGGAGGCCTGCGGCCATGCATAGATTACCGGGGCCTGAATAAAATCACAGTGAAGAATCGCTACCCTTTGCCCCTGATAGATGACCTGTTTACACAAGTTACCAACGCTAAGATCTTTTCGAAATTAGATTTACGGGGTGCATACAACCTGGTGCGGATTAGAAAGGGCGATGAATGGAAGACGGCCTTTAACACGCCCGACGGGCATTACGAGTACTTAGTGATGCCCTTCGGGCTGTGTAACGCCCCAGCCGTCTTCCAGGAATTAATCAACGAGGTATTCAGGGAGGTGTTGGGCAAATTTGTATTAGTATACCTGGATGATATACTTATTTTTTCAAACAACCTCTCTGAGCACAGGTCACATGTCACATTTGTATTGGACAGACTAAGACAAAACTTGCTTTACGCCAAATTGGAGAAATGCATCTTCGAGGTGACATCGGTCACCTTTTTAGGGTACATAATTTCCACCTCGGGCCTGTCTGTGGACCCTGCCAAGGTCTCTGCCGTGCTGGAATGGCCTCAACCTGTGGGGTTAAAATCTCTCCAGAGATTCTTAGGCTTTGCCAATTACTATAGACGGTTCATAAAGGGGTACTCCACCGTTATTGCACCCCTCACTAGTCTCACTAAAAAAGGGGCAGATACTACCCACTGGTCTCCAGAAGCTCTGCAAGCATTCTCCACGTTAAAAGACTTGTTTTGCTCGGCACCCATCCTAAGACACGTGGACACTTCCTACCCCTTTATTGTTGAGGTGGACGCCTCGGAGGTTGGGGTGGGGGCTGTGCTGTCTCAGCGATCAGGGTTGCAGGGTAGATTACACCCATGTGCCTATTTTTCTCGTAGGTTCTCTCCGGCAGAGAGAAACTACGACATAGGCAACAGGGAGCTCCTGGCCATCAAGTTGGCCTTTGAAGAATGGCGCCATTGGTTGGAAGGAGCAGAGCATATGATCACTGTTTACACTGATCACAAGAATTTGGAATACATCGAGGGAGCTAAGAGATTAAGCCCCCGTCAGGCTCGATGGTCATTGTTCTTTTCGAGGTTCAGATTTATAATTACGTACACTCCAGGTAGCAAGAACGTTAAGGCAGATGCCCTGTCCATATGCTTTGAGCCAGAGACAGCACAGCCCTCTACCCCAGAGACTATTGTCCCACAAAGACTGGTACTAGCAACAACTGAGACATGGAAAGACTGGACGGAGACGTTAGGGCCCTTTCAGCAGGACATCCCCGAGGGGAAGCCTGAAGGGGTTATGTTTGTACCACTGCCATTCCGTCTGCAGATTTTACAAATGTTCCACTCACATAAAAATGCGGGACACCCTGGGGCCTCCAGAACACAGGATCTTGTTGCCAGATGCGCTTGGTGGCCTTCCCTGGCAATGGATTGCAAGGAGTATGTGAGGGAGTGTGCGGTGTGTGCTAAGAGTAAGCCCTCCCGGCTGGCACCTGTAGGAACGTTGCAGCCCTTGCCCACCCCGAGTGAGCCGTGGACCCACCTGTCCATGGATTTCGTGGGTGAGCTTCCCAGGTCTGAGGGCATGTCGGTCATTTGGGTGGTAGTTGACCGTTTTAGTAAAATGGCCCATTTTGTGCCCTTAAAAGGACTCCCCTCGGCCCAGGAGTTGGCCGATTTGTTCATCATCCACGTTTTCCGTTTGCATGGCATTCCGGAAAACATTGTGTCAGATCGGGGATTCCAATTTGTTTCAAGATTTTGGAGGGCATTTTGTCACCAAATGGGCATGGAACTGTCATTTTCGTCGGGCTACCACCCACAGACCAATGGTCAGACTGAGAGGGTCAACCAATCGTTGGAACAATTTGAGGTGCTATGTTGCAGAGGCGCAAAACGATTGGGTCAGGTTTTTGCCCTTCGCAGAATTTGCGCACAATAATTTGAAAAGTTCTTCCACGGGATTCTGTCCATATCAGATAGTTACTGGGAAGCTGCCCAAATTTTCCCCATTGCCAATCGCTTCCACTCCGTTTCCAGCTCTGGAGGCCTGGCGGGAGTCATTTGAATACGTGTGGGGGATCGTGGAAAGTAATTTGGGAAAGGCGTTTCAGAGTCAGAAAGGTCAAGCTGACAAAAGACGTTCCTTAGAGTGGAAATTTCAACCAGGAGACTTAGTCTGGGTATCCACACGTCACTTAACCTTAAATATCAATATCCGGTTCATTGGAAGGGGTATGGTATTGAGGAGAGATCATGGGTACCTGAATGTCGCATGCATGCTGACAAACTGAAAAGGGAATTCCACGCTTTACATCCTGAGAAGCCTGGAAGGTGCTGTCCGGAGTCCACTCCTCAGGGGGGGGTACTGTGAAGAAATGCGGAAAAGCCGCCGCATGGACGCAGGATGAGGCAGCTGTTTCCGCGGCTGGCATAGCAGAACGCGGAGAAACCGCCGCATCAGACGCGGCGGTTTATACGCATAGGCCTGCTTCTCTCAGTAAGGCGGAATGCGGAGGAAACGCCGCACGCTCAGACAGCATGGCGGTGGATTCCGCATCCCATACAGCAACAACTTTACAACACATGACTGGTGTGGCTGGGACTGATAGTCCACACTGGTTGAGGAAGACGCGCGCGCAGAGAGGCAGGGCCTTTATGGCAGCCAGAGGAGGGTCAGCTGACCAGGCCGGTCAGCTGACCATTGCAGCGACGTTCAATGGTCCAGCACTCAGGGGAGGTGCTGGAGAGCACTGATGTATATATACTGGGTGCTGGTCATTCCTCTGGTGTCTGGCGTTGCGATCACTACGTGGTAGCACTCAGGCCTTAGCTAGATCCGACAGTGTGCCAGAACCGGCTGGAGCTGGGAATCCACACTGAGCCAGTTTCTTGATAGCTTAAAGTACTAATTACTGTATTATTTGTTATGACCTTCTGCCTGCCTGACTATTCCTTTGATCTCTGATTTTGTACCTTGCTATTCCTGATAACCTGTTGCCAAACTCTGCTCGTTCCTGGACTCTGTATCTGTCTGCTGATTCTGTGCCCTGCTATTCTGATACTCCGTTGCCAAACCCTGCCTGTTCATTGGATTCCGTATCTGTCTCCTGAATCTGTACCTTATCTGTCTGTGTGTTAACGACCTGGCTTGTTCGACCTCGAGAACTTGCCTTACTGTTAGAGGCAGTTCCCAGACCTGTTAGTGACACCCTCTCCCTGGTGTCACTCACGCTCTGCCCTTCCTACCTCCAGCCTAGCCCCTCCTCCGGGAGTGTCTAGGCCCACGGAAGGAACATACTTCTGTGCAGTAATCCTTACTGCATCTGCACCTTCTCCTGAGGTGCAGTACTCAAAGTATTACTGTTACACCAACACTCGCATATCTCAGGTGTCCAGAGGTTAGTAGATATATCTGATTATCGGTGATACTGCAGATCATCAATAATCGGGTATATTCTGTATTTTCGGTGATACTGCAGTTCACCAGAAATCAGACCCTCTCTGTGTTACACCGATCGTTACACTTCCCTTCATGGCTCTGTATGTACAGGATCTTCTCAAAAAATTAGCATATTGTGATAAAGTTCATTATTTTCTGTAATGTACTGATAAACATTAGACTTTCATATATTTTAGATTCAAATACACACAACTGAAGTAGTTCAAGCCTTTTATTGTTTTAATATTGATGATTTTGGCATACAGCTCATGAAAACCCAAATTTCCTATCTCAAAAAATTAGCATATTTCATCCGACCAATAAAAGAAAAGTGTTTTTAAAACAAAAAAAAGTCAACCTTCAAATAATTATGTTCAGTTATGCACTCAATACTTGGTCGGGAATCCTTTTGCAGAAATGACTGCTTCAATGCGGCGTGGCATGGAGGCAATCAGCCTGTGGCACTGCTCAGGTGTTATGGAGGCCCAGGATGCTTCGATAACGGCCTTAAGCTCATCCAGAGTGTTGGGTCTTGCGTCTCTCAACTTTCTCTTCACAATATCCCACAGATTCTCTATGGGGTTCAGGTCAGGAGAGTTGGCAGGCCAATTGAGCACAGTAATACCATGGTCAGTAAACCATTTACCAGTTGTTGTGGCACTGTGAGCAGGTGCCAGGTCGTGCTGAAAAATGAAATCTTCATCTCCATAAAGCTTTTCAGCAGATGGAAGCATGAAGTGCTCCAAAATCTCCTGATAGCTAGCTGCATTGACCCTGCCCTTGATAAAGCACAGTGGACCAACACCAGCAGCTGACATGGCACCCCAGACCATCACTGACTGTGGGTACTTGAAACTGGACTTCAGGCATTTTAGCATTTCCCTTTCCCCAGTCTTCCTCCAGACTCTGGCACCTTGATTTACGAATGACATGCAAAAGTTGCTTTCATCCGAAAAAAAAGTACTTTGGACCACTGAGCAACAGCCCAGTGCTGCTTCTCTGTAGCCCAGGTCAGGCGCTTCTGCCACTGTTTCTGGTTCAAAAGTGGGTTCATGCTTTCATGCAATAAATCTGCAGTGTCTACTTCCTGCTTTCATGGAAGCAGCCATATTGTTAACATCCTGCGCTTTCAAATGAGATTAGATGTTGTGGCAGTCAGGTGACACAGTGTAGAGATCAAATTACAACTTGTGATTAGACACAGATGAGGGGGAATTAGACAGGCTCTCTAAATACATACATGGTACATTTCTCTGTTTTCCTTCTGTCCTGTGTAAGAGTTCAGCTCCACTTTAAAGCATCTGAATTACATGTATTTATATTTGCTAAAAAATCTATTAATCTCTTTTGAATGCTGAATGTACATATGGTGGTGTGCTCTAACATATTGACAGTATGCAGGAACAATGTCTGAAGAAGGCTTATTAGCAGAAAGCTTACTCTTTTTCTTTTAAGCCAATAAATGGAATCATCTTGATTCAAAACTTTCTGCTTTCGCTGATGGCTAAGATGGTACAATGCTCTACTGCTACAGGAAAGCAGAAGGATGCCAAACCATACACACTAGCATGGAGGTAGTAACAGCTCCGGTGACAGTTTAGCAATGAAAGGGTAGCGAACTACATTTTTATTCTGGCAGTTCTCATAGATGGTAGGAGCAGGACAGAAAATGGGTCAGGAAAGAGTTAACTGAAGCAGCGAAGAGATCACTGCTAGCTTAGAAAAAAAAAGAGAAACAGTCATAAAAGTAGGGTTAGAAAGTAATTAACAACTGCTGGGGTCAGTGTCACAGCTGTAAAAGAGGTGAAGAAACAAGCAGAGCTCACTGATGTTTGTAGATGCCTGCATTAAAACTCAGCAGAACTTAGTTCTATCTGCTTTGTATTGTAAATCCCTGGTATTTCTCACATCCACTTGTACTGTATGTCCATGACTCTCCAAGTCCTGCCGCCCTTCTTATCTGATTTTATCGCCCTAGGCCATGGCCTTTCTGGCCTTCTAAGAAATCCGGCCCCGAGTACCGGCTAGGTGTGGGAGTTCAAGCTTGGAATATTGCAGTGTGAGACTGGAGGGCTGAGTAAGTATGGTCTTTTTGTTTTAGCACTACTGAACACGAATGCTTAAGTGGGCCTAATATTAAAAGGGGGGCACACAGAGACTACATTTATTTAAAGGGATGCCAAACTTATAAAGAGGACCACGGGGCCTACAATTAAAAAAGGGGGACACAGTTGCTAAAAAGGAGACAATGGAGACTAAACATATAAGGAACACACTATACCATAACAAGGAAGGCATAAGGGCACACTTGTTATAATAAGCATACTTTTTAGACATGATGATTGCTGCATTTGTCATTTTAGGGCTCCTGGTTGCTGTATTCGTTGTTTGGGGGCTCGTGGTCGCTGCATCTTTCTACAGGGGTTCAAAAGTGCTGCATCTGTCACCTGGGGCTTATGGCTGTTGAATATGTCACATGGGGCTCATGGCTGCTTAAGACGTCACATGTGGCTTATAGTTGCTTAACATGTCGCCTGGGATTCATGGTTATTGAGCTTGCCACTTGGGGCTCATGGTAGCTGAACTTGTCACCTGGGGCTCACAGTTGCTGTATTTGTCAATGACCTGAACTGGAAGGCAAACACTGCCTCTACCCAGAGGAAGGCCCAGCAGAGACTTTTCCTTCACCAACTGAGGAAGTTTGGTATGGCCCAGGAGCTCCTGTCTATCATCTACACCGCCACCATAGAATCCACCCTCTGCTCATCCATCTTGGTCTGGTATGCTGGCTCCTCAAAAAGCAACAGATATGAGCTACAGAGGGTCATCAGGTCAGCGGAGAGTATCATTGGAAAACCCCTCCCCCCCACTCGACCTTCTTTACAACTCCAGACTGTGCTCCAGGGTGCAGAAGATCGCTAGTGACCCCTTGCTTCTTCAGTCGGTTCCGATCTGGTAGGAGATTTTAGGCCATCTCCACTAGGACCACTAGGCATAGGAACTCTTTCTTTCCCTCTGCCATCAACCTCTTGAACTCCATCCAGTGGCTGCCCCCATCCTTAAAGAGAAACTCCGACCAAGAATTGAACTTTATCCCAATCAGTAGCTGATACCCCCTTTTACATGAGAAATCTATTCCTTTTCACAAACAGACCATCAGGGGGCGCTGTATGACTGATATTGTGGCGAAACCCCTCCCACAAGAAGCTACATTGTGGTAAATAGCTGTTTCCAACTGCCAAAACAGCAAGCAGCAGCTACATCACTTGCCAGCAGTAACAATGTCAGCATGTAATAAATGTCAGAATATAAATTAGGGATTTAAAATATTTTACGATGGGCAAACACTGACTAAATCATTTATACATAATTATTGTAAAAATGAAGCACTTTTTTAATATATTATTTTCACTAGAGTTCCTCTTTAAGGTCTACAGCTTGGGAGTGAATGCTCCCGATAGACTGTCTTCTGGAACTGTACCCTGCACATGAAGCGTTTGAAGCTGCTGCTATTATGTTCCTGTGTCATAATCTTGTTAAAGCTGCTACTCTTATTGTTTTTATTGTTACTGTGTGTTATATACTTGTTTAGTTGCTATTATCATTGTCTTGCTGTTTTTCGTTTTTCTGGTTCACTATTGCTTCTATTCTTTCCATTCTGAGTTGTTCATGTGCCAAACCCAATTCCGGGCACAACCCAGTCATGCTTGGCAAATAAACCTGATTCTGATTCTGTATTTAGTTGTCTATTTTTTGGTTTACTCTAAGTCTCTAACAGTATGGTCTTTCACAAGATAGTCTTTCACATGGTTATATCTAACAAGGCAGTGGATAACAGATCATTCTTTCAGTGGCTGAAACAAGACAGTCGCTCTAATAAACCAGCCTCTTCATTCTCAAGACAGTTTGTCATATAGCTGGATTTAAAATAAACCATCATTGAGAGAGATGTGCAGGCTTCCATCCTTTTTTATCTTTTTGTGCAGGCTTTTTCTACTGTCTTGTTACACAATGGTAACAAACACTGTGGGAGGCGCCCTTACATCTAATTATATCTAATATCTATTACTTACAGATAAGCATAGTGTGCCTTACCTGTTATGAAGGCTCGTACACACAGATCAAGTAAAATGAATTTATTTCTAGCACAATGGACTGGACAACGCGTTTCACGACCGCAAGTCGCTTCTTCAGGTCAAATACAATGCTTCAAAAAGAAATAAGAACAAGGTGGCGCTTAGGCTAAAACATCTAATTTCATGTCGAGATTAATTAAAATAACCATTAAAATATCAATCCAACACTTACTTGCGTATACACTTACACTATCAATATACACTTATAATTATATATATATATATACACCTCATTCTTTACATCTGAAATCATAACATATAAACATCCATAAGCCCTAATCAGTATAAATCTCATATATGCGCATTAAGTGACAATACAAACATTTATAACAGTTTCCATGTTAATCTATACCCCAATAGTGTCCCACGAGCAAACCCATGTTAGTTCGCCCAGGTGTTGCTAAAAATTGTCTATATATATAAAAAATGCGGAAAGAGCTGTTAGCAGCCGGGTGCTGGGGTTAAGCCCAACAGATCTATATTGATAAGGGGATCTATAAAATGAAGGGGTCCGGTATGTAGGGGCTGGTAACCAGTGTACTAAGAGCCTAATGCTAGAAACGATAGCTAAACGGATATTACTAGGGGCTCATGTATCCGTTTCCACCTGGGTGGCCATGCGGACAGTCTGAGTGAGGAAAATGGCGATGGAATGAGGAGAGCGGCTGAGTGGCTTACCTGTTAGCCAGGGATGTATAGCGTGGGCGCCATATGCGTGGTCCGCTGTAATCCTCTTTTAAAAATGTATGTATGCTGACAGCACGCCTGTGTATGCGGAAGTGTGGGAATAGCGCAACGTCATTTCCGCTGGGCATGTGTCAGCTGACGAGGGGAGTGTTTGAGCAGCGGCCATCTTGTGTGTGGCCGTCCTATTCCCAAGAGTGAGATGTGTGCAAGCGGCGGCCATCTTGTGTGTGGCTGTCTCCCTTCTGTAATAGTGGGAGTGTATGAGCGGTGGCCATCTTGTGTGTGGTCGTTGTCTTCCAGCGGCCATATTAGTGGAGTCAGCCACCTTTACACCTGTTACACAATGGTACAACAGGTCATCTGTATAATTCCATACAAGACGAGACATGGGTTGCACTAATGACACACCTTTACATTTATTGAGCTAAATATGATCCTATTATTGAGGATGAAATGATCGGATATTATGCAGGGACTGGTTAATGTTAACAGACCCATTATTATTAGTATTTTTTTTTTATACATCTGACTATCAGTCCCTAACCCAAGGCTTAGGGGCTTGAGGTATGTAAAACTACCTAAATCCATGGAATTGAACTCGGCTGTGGTGGACGATAAAGACCACCTCGGCTGAGAATCTTGAGTGAATCCAGCATGTGTTGCTCCAAAACCTGTATATATTCTTCAGCACTAATGGTCCCTTCCCAAATGTATTAGCTACCCATGCCAAATGCACTATTGCACATCAATTTTATCCCAAATGTGGGCTTCTCAACTGTGCTCTGAATAAGCGGGATGGTCCTTTTTCCTCTTTAGCTCAGAGGCAAAGACACCAAACTCACTGCCCATACAATTCTATGGGGCTGTTCAAAGTACAGCGTTGTAACGGATCACGTTATTCTAACTCGCTGCATGCAGGCTTTGTATTCAAGTCTATGGCCTCAATTCACTATGATCATGCTGGAGATAATAAGGCAAGAGGAAACTTGCCACTGCACAGTGAGAAAGTTATCTTATCTCTTCATTCCTTAAGTTACCTCCTCTGTAGTTATTTTCACATGAAGCTAATTAACAGCCTGTCTTTAACTTTAGCATTCTGGAGTTATTTTAAGGATTGAAGAGTTAACTTAAAGACAAAAGAGTTAACTTTAGGTTTGCCTGAGGTAAAATGTTTCCTGAATACTCCATGCCTTATCACCATGGTGCTAACTCCAGAAACGTCATTAAAGACAGGACATAAGCTTAGTGAATTGAGGCCTATGTCCAATCTCCAGTGGCGTAGCACAAGGGGTTGCAGAGGTAGCAACCACATCGGGGCCCTTCCTAAACCAAAGTATAAGCTGTTTATTGGCCCTGCGGTGGTAATAATCACTTCTATAGATGCTTTGAATAGTAGTAATCATTCACAAACTGTTCCCCATCCCCTTCTTGCAACTCTAATACAGTAGATGACCTTGGCAGGTTTTGTTGTGCCGTATCAATTGTTACATATCGAGTGCTGGGGGAGGCAATGTAAAACTCGCACCGGGGTCCATAGTTCCATAGCTACGCCACTGCCAGTCTCCATTGCAGTTCACAGTCATTATATTGCATGATTGGGTACCAAGAAAGTACCTTTTGGATCATGGTTTCTTCTCTGTAAGGTAGGATTTCAACTTGCATTTATGGAGGCAACAACAGACAGTGTTCACAGGTAATGGTACAAAACGACATCTTGTTTTTGCACTTTTCAGTACAAAGCTGCCGTTTTAAACAAATCGGTTTTGCAGTGGAACCTATCAGAGTACACCCAGGCAAGCCGCAGGTGGGCACACACATGCACGCGCACGCCCACTTTCCACCACCAATGGGCTGAATGGAAGTGGTTAAAGGTCTTCCTGAGCCCAAGTTTTTCACTACAGAGTAATTTTGTTTTTAATGCAGTGGCACCTGAGGGCTTGAAGATTCCATATAGGGTTTAGGCCTTGTCCCTGTGTACAGTGATTCATAGGATGCTTGAGATAGTTGCCCACATTAGGGGTGCTCAGTAACCATTGATGATGTCTACAAAAATAATATGTGCTTTAATACATATAAAACCACTAGATTCATTATTATTGCATGTACCCTTTTTGAAAGATGCAGCTTGCCAAGTGACTCCTATGGTGGGTGGCATCCTCTGAAGTAGAAGCAAATATATTTGTTATGAATACTCCATAATTGTGCATGAATTTGAAATTTTTTTTTGAAGTATTTAATTAACCAAAATATTTATTCTGGATAGGCTTATAGTTATGATTTACCTTTTGTTTTCTTTACAATAAATATTTATCATTTTTAATTGTAAAACTAACTGCAGTTAAGTTCAAGTACCTCTGAGTCTTATCAGTACCCCTTTGGGTATTCATTTCCTCCTGTTTGTCAAGAGTTTTGTACAGTATTTAGATAACCCTAGAAAACGTAATAAAATTCTTGGCAGCAGCACAGGTGACCCCTACAGACCAAATAATGTACTACAAGAACTGACAAGGGGGCTTTTAATTATGTTAGTCTTATCAAAGTTCACATAGAAACACATTTCTTATATATTCTACTAACAATTTTTTAACAGGTCATGTTAACTCCCAAAGGCAGCATTGATAAATGAATCTATTAACAGAAAAGCTTTGTGTACACTGTACATAAAGCTTTTCTGTTAATAGATTCATTTGTTGTAATATTTCTTTGCACCAATTACAGTAGACTGTGAGGTCAAAATGAAAAAATAGAGATTGGTATTTGAATAGCAAAGTACATAAAAATGTGCCTATGGAGTCAGTTTAATCAAAAATAAAATAGAAAAACAGGAACTAGTACATTTAGCCTAGTAGTTATAAAAACACAATAATGATAAAGATGTAAAGGCAAACGGTTAAAAACTAAAGCTGTTTTAATATCTGTTAAAAAAATATACAGTGGCTTGCAAAAGTATTCGGCCCCCTTGAAGTTTTCCGCATTTTGTCATGTTACTGCCAAAAACATGAATCAATTTTATTGGAATTTCACATGAAAGACCAATACAAAGTGCTGTACATGTGAAAAGTGGAATGAAAATCATATATGATTCCAAATTTTTTTTACAAATAAATAACTGCAAAGTGAGGTGTGCGTAATTATTCAGCCCCCTTTGGTCTGAGTGCAGTCAGTTGCCCATAGACATTGCCTGATGAGTGCTAATGACTAAATAGAGTGCACCTGTGTGTAATCTAATGTCAGTACAAATACAGCTGCTCTGTGACAGCCTCAGAGGTTGTCTAAGAGAATATTGGGAGCAACAACACCATGAAGTCCAAAGAACACACCAGACAGGTCAAGGATAAGGTTATTGAGAAATTGAAAGCAGGCTTAGGCTACAAAACGATTTCCAAAGCCTTGAACATCCCACGGAGCACTGTTCAAGCGATCATTCAGAAATGGAAGGAGTATGGCACAACTGTAAACCCACCAAGACAAGGCCGTCCACCTAAACTCACAGGCCGAACAAGGAGAGCGCTGATCAGAAATGCAGTCAAGAGGCCCATGGTGACTCTGGAAGAGCTGCAGAGATCTACAGCTCAGGTGGAGGAATCTGTCCATTGACAACTATTAGTCGTGCACTGCACAAAGTTGGCCTTTATGGAAGAGTGGCAAGAAGAAAGCCATTGTTAACAGAAAAGCAGAAGAAGTCCCGTTTGCAGTTTGCCACAAGCCGTGTGGGGGATACAGCAAACATGTGGAAGAAGGCTCTCTGGTCAGATGAGACCAAAATGGAACTTTTTGACCAAAATGCGAAACGCTATGTGTGGAGAAAAACTATGCAATGGGGAGAAAATGAAATGGCTGCGCATCTAACCAAGATGCACCTGATAGATACTCACTGCATAGGGCTAAAAATCCTCTCAAACAAGTTTGCTCATTGCAGTGAAACAGGTGCATTAAAGGACTTATGTGACCAAATCTCGAAATTTTGATCATTACCTGTTTCATATTAGAATCCATAGATGAGTTCCTCCGCTCCCTCTGTCCCATTCCGCCTCAAATGTATTTATTACATTGCCCCCAGGCTGCGACCCGACCCCACAGCACGGGTCGTCTCCTATGCCACAATCAAGATGGCCGCCGCCAAGATCCGTGCCTGTGCAGTACGCATGGAGATGTGAGCGTGCCCGCTGCCACGCTAGGACGCTGACATCGAGTACACGGCTGGGCGAGGGCGGAGAGCTGCGCAGCCCCACTCTCCGCCATGCGTACTGCGCAGGAGCGGATCTTGTTGAGAGAGACATCTGTTCCACGCTGCAGAGCATGTTAGCAGGGTCGGCTAAGGAAGGTCCCCGGATAAAGTGTAATGCATGGATTTGCTTCCTTTGTTTGTATTGTGAGATGGTTTAAAAGGCTGCTGCGCTCTCCGGACCTAAAAATAAAATTAGACTCCACATAGGGTAATAACGTTCAAAATATTCAAAAAGTTCCACTGGCAATGACACAATTTTTAACTTCAATAGAAACCGGTGCATAGACAGAACCTCTGTGCCTGTAATCTCACTCAGTGATCACTCAGTGCAAATCCCCAAGGAAATATATGCCTGAAGGCTCACCAGATGTTGCCCACCTCCGCTTGCAGGTGGAGACAACGCTTAGATTAGATGTCAATCAATAGCCTAGAACCAGTGTTGAAAATCTTCTTTTAATCCAATCAAGTAATCTCAATAAAAAAATATAAAAAGATACATAGCGTAATCCTGTACAGTTTGCCTCTGGTCGCATATAAACATTGCACTTACGCGTCCCAGAGTTTTTTCAGCATGTAAGATCCTTGCCGCTGCCCATCCGCTGGGTCTACACAGTGAAAGGAGGACTTCCGCGGTATTCCGCTCCTGGTCTCTCCCTCAGCCGCAGGGTCTCTCTCTCGTCCGCGCTTGTTACTCCCGACCGGCCGGTCCGTTCGCTTCCTGGTTCGCGTAACGACGTCAGCTCCGCCCTACGCGCGTTTCGTCCTCACGCCAGACTCATCAGGGGCTACGCCTCCTGACGTCTGACGCCATATTAACATAGTGCCTGCTGGCTGTTGATTGGTAGAAGGGCTCCATTTGCGCAGGATGGGCAGCGTTCACAAATTAAATAAAACTCGCAACATTCAGTGAATCTAAAATAGCAGTAATTCATTCCATACAAAAAAATTATAAAATTCAAATGTGTCCCTTATGGTGAACCACTGAATCCCGCCATCTAGTGGTGTTAAAACTGTACTTTTAAAGTAGGTCTTAGTAGTGAGTATGTTCAGCTCCTTCCTAATCTGTAGATCCAGGAAATTCACTTGTTCCTTACTGGTAGTGAATGTTAGATTTATTTCTGGCCAGATTTGATTCAAATCATAGCAGAACTGATCCAGTGCCATTTCTGGCACAAAAAAGAGGTCGTCTATGAACCTTGACCATGATACTATCTTCTCATATTCTGCGAGTTCACGTACCTCTCTCTCCCACTCCCCCATATATAAATTCGCCACACTGGGAGCGAATTTCGCGCCCATTGCGCATCCTGTCTGTTGTAGATAGTGTGATCCTTCATACCAGAAGTAATTATACTTAAGAGAAAAATTTAATAGTGCTACTATGTCTGTTGTAGATAGTGTGATCCTTCATACCAGAAGTAATTATACTTAAGAGAAAAATGTAATAGTGCTACTATGAAATTTAAGAGAAAAATTTAATAGTGCTACTATGAAATCAACCTGGGCTGTTTTCAAAGATCCATCTGAACACCAAAAGTGGGGTGAGGGATAAATACTTGTACACCAAATTGTTAATCACAAAAAAACCGGCATCACAAACGTATCAATGGTCACTAAATTTTCCCCTCACCGTAATTGTTAGAAAGGTTTATTGGGCATGTAATGTCCTATCTTAGCCACAGGAGGGTGTCTATTTATAGTTTTAGTAAGATTATACATATAGCTCAGTTGTTAGTTTTAACACCACTAGATGGCGGGATTCAGTGGTTCACCATAAGGGACACATTTGAATTTTATAATTTTTTTGTATGGAATGAATTACTGCTATTTTAGATTCACTGAATGTTGCGAGTTTTATTTAATTTGTGAACGCTGCCCATCCTGCGCAAATGGAGCCCTTCTACCAATCAACAGCCAGCAGGCACTATGTTAATATGGCGTCAGACGTCAGGAGGCGTAGCCCCTGATGAGTCTGGCGTGAGGACGAAACGCGCGTAGGGCGGAGCTAACGTCTGATGTCGTTACGCGTACCAGGAAGCGAACGGACCGGCCGGTCGGGAGTAACAAGCGCGGACGAGAGAGAGACCCTGCGGCTGAGGGAGAGACCAGGAGCGGAATACCGCGGAAGTCCTCCTTTCACTGTGTAGACCCAGCGGATGGGCAGCGGCAAGGATCTTACATGCTGAAAAAACTCTGGGACGCGTAAGTGCAATGTTTATATGCGACCAGAGGCAAACTGTACAGGATTACGCTATGTATCTTTTTATATTTTTTTATTGAGATTACTTGATTGGATTTAAAGAAGATTTTCAACACTGGTTCTAGGCTATTGATTGACATCTAATCTAAGCGTTGTCTCCACCTGCAAGCGGAGGTGGGCAACATCTGGTGAGCCTTCAGGCATATATTTCCCTGGTGTTTACCATGTCAGCATACGTATGGGCAAAGCCCCACCTCCTTTGCCCTAGTAGGATGTCCTTAGATATTAAATAGCCTAGACTAGCCCCATGCCATCATTCTCTTTTTTGTCCTCGCCTCCAGCAGGATCCTTTGATATTCCCTTACCTCCGCATATATGCGGGCTCCAGCAGTTGGGCTTCTGCTGATGTCCTTATCCTAGGTAGCTAAATGCTCCTATAGGGTATAGGAGTCCCTCTCTAAGTACTCTCTGGGACATTTTTGCTTTAAATCCTGTGGCCCTCTTATATCTAAAGGATATTGGGCTTCCCCGCAGTTTTTGCGGCAATTTTTGGCATTTTTTGTTCCCTGCGGCATGTCCCCGCGGCATATCCCTCTCTCTGTTCCCCTTTCTGAGCGGCTGGAAGTAGCGGATTGGCGTCTTCCGCGTTTGTATTACCTTTTGCTGAGGTTCCGGCTCAGGTTACGAGGTAGGATTGTGCGCTCCTTCTGTTCCAATTCCCCGGCAGTTTGTCGGTGGGTCGCGCGCGCGCACGAGGACTTCCTGTTTGTGCGCTGTGGGCGGAAGTGCTTGGCGGCCATTTTGGAAGGGGGCAGAGCGCGGCGTCTGTTCAATTTCCTTTAGGGGAGGTATATTAGGGGGTATTTCCTTCGGCCTAGCGGCGTTTAGTCTTCCCGACGGGTGGAGTATAGGCTGCTGGGACTGTCGGCAGGTGGGTTCTTTGTTTGCTTCTCTGTGCAAATAGTGCATATCTATACAGATGGTATGGATATGTGTTTATCCTGTGAGCAATTGGTAATTCCAGTACTGCTCTTTTTCAGCTGCTATAATGGGGAAAAGGTCAGGAGAGTACTCTGGCTCGAGTTCGAGTTCAGCATTAAATAGGTAAGGGTGGTGAGTATTTGTGTATAAAAGCCTGAAGATGTCTTAAAGCTGTAGCGTCACTTATACGCTTCTGTCTATTTTGACAGGAGCGAGGGAAAGAAGTCAGAGTCTAAGCGCCTAGGGGCTGCTGGTCAGAGTGATCGGTCATCGTATAAATCTTCCCAAGATAAGAAGCAAGATAAAAGTCGCAAGTCTCATCCAAAATCTCCTTGCAGGAGTAGAAGTCGGTCAATAAGTCGGTCCCATTCCCGGTCCAGATCGGGGTCACCAGAAACAAGACCTGGATCATTCCTGGATGCATCCATACCTGGGAATCAGGCAGCTTTGCAAAATCCTGTGGATATTCCTAATTCATCTGTACCAATAAAACCAAACAAAAATGAGTGCTGGATCTGCGGTAGAGTGTCGCTTCCTAATAAGAAAGTATGTGAACTTTGTCATATGGACATTGCGAGAGAGGACCGGGAAGTGTCGTCATTGATAAAGCAAGTGGTCAAGGATACGGTCTCTGAGCTATCATTAAAACAACAGTCTCCGCAACCAGGCCCCTCTAGCAGGAGGGTTGTAGTAGAGGATTCTTTCAGTTCTGATGCCGAATCTGAGGATGGAGGATTTGATTTTTCTCTGGTCCCTACCTTTGTGTCAAGAGTCAAGGAGGACATTGAATGGGATGATGAGGTCTCATCTCCGGTGGTCAAGAAAAGGAGATACTATAAGGGTTTAAGTAAGATTAAAGTTTCCTTTCCACTGATGGAGGAAATCAGAGAAATGATTAAGGAAGAGTGGGACAAGACGGTTAAGAAGCCTTCTTTTAAAAATAAGCTCCAAAAGATGTACCCATTAGACTTGGAAGATGAAGCCTTAATCCAGACCAGTCCAGTGGTGGATGCTTCCCTAATGAGAATGGTTAGGAATGTCACGTTGCCTCTGGAGGATTCTATCTTGTTCAGAGACGTTTTAGATCGTCAGATCGATCAAGATTTGAGAAGATCTTATCTAGCTTCGGGAGAGGCTGCAAGGATAGCTATTGTGGATATAATCATATGTGTTTTGTGCATCAAGCTTAGCAAGTGTTAAAGGGTTAACTCAGTATTACTGTTTAAGCAGCCTCTGGCGGGCGCGGTTTCAATTCCCGGGTCACTTACACCCAAAGCAATGCCGGGCCCTCATAAAACGTATTAAGGATGAAGCTAAAGGTGATGTAAGGTTAGAAAAAAGGTTTGGTCTGCAGCAAGCAGAAATATGGAAGGATGAGGCAGATAAGAAAAAGAAAGACGTTTGTACATTTTACTTTGGGAAAAAGACTGATGTTGTTGAAAGTGACTATGTGACTGCACACACACGACAAGATGACCCAGAGAGTAATGACGAGGAGGAGGTGGAGGACGAGGTAGTCGATAGGCGTGACCGGTCTCCTTCCCCAGTTAGCAGGTCACCCCGACTCAGAGCTAGATCGGTGGCCGCACATAGATCTGCGTCCGCCCCTGCTACCAGGACGACAAGCAAAAAGACTACATTTAAACTTGAACCAAAACAGACAGAGAAGAGAAGGGGTAGATCAGGGAAGGAGAAACCTGCCATCAAGGAGGAGGAGGCGGAGGCTCACCTACAGGAGAATTATGCCCATCCTCCTCCGCCTCCCTATGTTAATGTATATCCACCCTTGCCAAAAGAGGAAGTACCTACAGCACCTTCCCCACCACTTGACCCAGTGGTGCAGTCTATGCCCATGATAGAACTCCCAAATGGCTCAGGAAGCATACAGGAGGTCTACAGACCTTGGACTGAGGATGACATGATCAGTGCTCTCAAAGGTATTCCTACCCCAAAGGAAGATATAGCAGACTGTGTAAAAGGCCTAAGGGGCTTGAGAGCTAGCTTTAAATTGACAGCATTAGAATGCGACAGAGTCCTCAGGCGAATGAATGGTACTTCCTGGAGTGAGGTGGATGAGAAATGGAAAATTTATCACCCTGCTGTAGGGACAGATCCACCTAAACTTTTTGACTGGAACAGTGAAGCGCTGAAAGACGCATTTGAAGCGGTACTAGGTCGCATGGAAACATATTACAAAGTAACCCCAGACTACAGTAAGCTTTCATCCATAACCCAAAAACCAACTGAAACTGTAGATGACTTAGTAGCAAGGGTGATGGATGCTTTTGACAAATACAGTGGCCTTACAAGGCCTGCAAACAGGGCTGATGACAGTCCATGGGAACAGCAACTTAAAGCCCAAATAGACAGATCCTTGCGAGAGGACTTGCAGTGGTTTATCCACAAGCATTTGGTGACCTGGCGTACTTGCAGGTTACAAGACTTTCTGGAATATGCTAGGCATGCAGAAAGAACTGTTAGGGACAAGAAAAAAAAGCAAAAGAAAATTAACACAGCTGCCACATATGCTCTAGACTATGACAGCAGCAGTGACAAGGACAGTAGTGACCAGTGGCGTAGCTAAGGAGCTGTAGGCCCTGATGCAAGTTTTACAATGGGGCCCCCAAGCACTCTATACAGAACAATTGATACGGCGCACCAAAACCTGCCAATGGCAACTACAGTGTCAGAGGTGCAAGAAGGGGATGGGGAACAGCTTGTTACTGATTACCACTATTCAAAGTATCTGTAGAAGTGATTATTATGAGCACAGGACCAATACAGAGCTAATACTGAAGTTGAGGTAAGACCTCCCGGGGCCCCTCTGGCTCAAGGGCCCCGATGCGGTCGCTACCTCTGCACCCCCTATTGCTACGCCCCTGGTAGTGACTGTGTTTATGTGAATGACACCGTGCCTCGCCCTAGGCGAAGGATCAAAGATTATGAGGGGAGACGTGACAGAGGGGAATGCTTTTCTTGTGGTGAGAAAGGTCACTTTGCTCGAAATTGCCCAAAGAGGGAGAGGAGAAGTAGACCCACTGCATGACTAGATGGTACAAACAGCAGGGAAAGTGAGACTGACATTCAGCACCAGAGGACGTGTATAAACATTGATTACGCGGACACTCACAAACCTGAAATAACCCTGCTAGTGGGAGGGAAAAAGATCAGATTTCTGGTGGATACTGGTGCGTGTCGCTCTGTCTTAGGAGCTTCAACTTACATTCGCTGGGAAAAAGCAGGCACTGTTCTGACTCGGAATGCAGGGGGAGGGGTGGAGTGCGAGCCCACCACTAAGCCCATAGAGGTCAGAGACCCCTTGTCAGGCATAACAGTGTCTTGCAGTTTTGTGATTTCCCGCAAATGTCCTATAAACCTGTGTGGGAGAGATTTGATAGGTGACTTGCGACTGATAATTGAACCCGGCAGAGACTCATTACAGATTAAAAGGCTGCAGCAGCCATTCCCCTCCCCGCAGTTGGGTGAGCATGGGAAAAGCATGGGCTTCCACTGGTATGGGATCATCCTGGGAAATGAAGTACTTGACTGGATGACGAGGGACGCAGGTTCTCCCAGTAATGACCAAGACGTGATAGAAGTACCTCATGTTACCACTCATGTCATACTTAATGGTAGTAGCGACACAGACTATGAAGCAAGCTTCCCACTGGGCATGACAGTAAAAATAGCTGTTGATGGCCTCTGGGAAGACAATAATGGGAACACACTGTATGATGTCACAATCCCAGGCTGGGCTCACAGGCCAAACAAAGGCATATTGCAGGACACCCTGTACACACTTCATGATTCAGCACCTCACATCTCCCTGTACAAACCAAAGTGGGGAAAGTGGGAGGTGGGGGGAAAGCTCCTGAAGAGATGGAAACAGGGGAGAACAACAGGGAACCATTATGAAAGGTTCTCAGAGTGTGTGGGTATCCTCACACACCTTGCCAGTTTGCCTACCAAGGCCAACTGCAGGATGAAGTTAGAATGACACATGCTGTCCAATGTTCCGGAGAAATTGTGGGCAATGTCTAAAACTGATGTCGGTCTGATCAAAAATTCTGAGCAAATCGTTGTTGTACCAAAGGGCCCCTACAGGCCATATAAAGCACAGTACCCCTTAAAGCCAGAAGCTATGGCAGGTATCCGTCCCATAATACAGGGCCTACTTGAAAGGGGGGTGTTAATACCATGTGACTCCTCCCCCTGTAACACGCCCATTTTCCCTGTACTCAAACCTGTAACGCAACAATACAGATTAGTACATGACTTACAAGCGGTTAATGCCGCTGTAATACCAAGGGCACCTGTGGTACCTGACCCTAACACCATACTCAATGGTATTACACCTACCTGCAAGGTTTTCAGTGCCGTGGATCTCACAAATGCATTCTATTCAGTCGAGGTCCATCCAGACAGCAGATTCTGGTTCGCTTTCACGTTCCAGGGCAAGAGGTATACGTACACCCGGATGCCTCAAGGATACTGTGAAAGCCCAGCAATCTACTCACAGGAGATTACTCGCTCGTTAGAGCCCTTCCCTGTGCCAGAGGACTGCAAACTCCTCATTTACGTAGATGATCTTTTGGTAGGGGCCCCTACTGCTCAAAAATGTGAAAAGGTTACCATACAGCTGCTCTGCTTCCTGGCAGAGCAGGGTCACAAAGCCTCAAAGGCCAAATTGCAGTTCTGTCTGCCTGAAGTCAAATACTTAGGCCAACTGATCTCAGCAGCTGGCAGAACCTTAGAGCAGACCAGAGTTCAGGCCATACAGACCATGACTAAGCCAAAAACAAAAAAAGACATGATGTCGTTTCTTGGAACACTGAACTATTGCAGGGCTTGGATAATACACTGTTCAGCCCTAGTGAAACCACTTTACAATGCCATACATCAACATCCCATGGCACTCAATGACACAATACGTTGTCAGCAAACACTTAAGGATCCCCTTGTACTCGCCTTTCCTGACTATACTAAGGCATTTCATTTGTATGTTGATTGCAGAGACAAATGCATGACAGCTGTAATGACACAAAGGTGGGGAGACAAACAAAGACCTTTGGGCTTTTACTCACGCCCACTTGATGCTGTAGCCTGTGCTTTACCATCCTGTGTTCAGGCTGTCATTGCTGCAGCTACAGCTGTTGAGATCACTGCCTCTCTTGTGCTGTACCATCCCTTAGAAGTGCTGGTTCCACATGCTGTTCATGCCCTCTTGTTGCAGGATAAAATGACACTGCTTACTCCTGCACGCCATCTCTACTGTGCTGCCACCCTGCTGGGCCAGCCTCACCTAAAGGTGCAGCGCTGTACGACTCTGAACCCAGCCACACTTTTTCCCACATCAGATAACTTGACTGATGCGGAGGACCACCATGACTGTTTGCAAGGCTCTCGCAGAGAGTTCCTGCCCAGACCAGACCTTCAGTCTGAACCCTTGACAGAGGGTGCACTAGTCTTTGTGGACGGCTCAGCCTCCAAAGATCTAGTAGGTACTAATAGAGTGGGCTATGCAGTAGTGACTCTGGATGAAGTAAGAGAGTCTGGTAAACTGCCCATTAGTTATTCAGCCCAAGCTGCCGAGCTTCATGCTCTCACCCGTGCCTGCACCCTGTACAAAGATCAGGCTGTCACTATCTATACAGACAGCCAGTATGCTTTCTCTACAGTGCATACTTTTGCTGCACAATGGCGTAACAGAGGCATGATTACCGCGGCAGGTAAACCTGTTCGCCATAAGTCCCTGTTGGAACAGCTCCTACAGAGTGTCCAGCTGCCAAAGAAACTTGCTATAGCAATCATCAAAGGTCCGCACCATCCAATTTTCAAATTTCAAGTTTCTTTATTCATAGCTCTTATAAAAAGACATGATTAAAAGCAAATCTGCATGATGATGACGCACAGGCGTTTCGATACTTCTTTCTCAAATCATTGCAGCATCTGACAATACATTACACACCACACACATCTTATATAGGTCTCAAGTGGACCTGATGGAAGACTTACAATTTGCATATTCATGAGTGAACTCTACCATAGGCTGTAAACACTATCTTTAGATTTTCACAAACAAATCATTAGGCACAATTAAAAACCCAATTTCCAACTTTAATTCACATTTTAAACATTTAAAACCACTCTCCAATGTCTTATTTGCTGTTTTTAGCTCCTCGGGAGAAAAAATTATCATATTGTGGGACACTCAACCAATCACCAGTACGCCTACAACGTCCGCCTAAGACTACATAAATACGCAATAAAATACGCATGTACGCGTACGTCATAGCCAATCATAATCATGCCTACAACGTCCGCATAAAGACTGTTGACGCGTCACATGCGTACATATGTACGCGTACAGTCAAGACAAGCGTAAAAACGGCCGCAAAGCGACATTTAACGCGTAAAAAACGCGAGAAAAACGCGCAAAAAATGCAAAGGAACACACAAAAAACGTGAAAAAAACGCGTAATCAAAACCGTAAAGTTCCAAAAAACGGCACATTGATTGAAAAATGTCTCCACACATGACAACCATCTCCCAACTAAACCTCCATCTATTCAACTCAAGATACGTTATATAATAAGTTTACAAATATCGTATTCACGATTTAACCCCTTGGGTTCCAAGGTATCAAGTCTTTTTATCCAAAAATACTCCCTTTTTAACAACTCCTTTAGTCTGTCACCTCCCCTCCTCTGCGGTGGCACTCCTTCCAAAACCTGTACCCTCAATTGGGACACACTGTGTCCAAATTTACAAAAATGCTCGGAAACAGTCAGTTCCAAATTCTTAGTCCTAATATTCGACTTATGTGAAGCAATTCTGTCCCTGAGGCACTGGGTGGTTTGACCCACATATCCAGTGCCACAGGGACATTTCAGCAAATAAACTACATATCTTGATTCACATGTATAGTATCCATTAATTTTAAATTTCGACCCTCTACTTGGATGTGTAAATGTGTCCCCTTTCACAATGTGACCACAGAGGTGACACCCAAGACAGGGAAACGTTCCCCTCCTGGCAATCACTCCTGCAGTCTCCGTACCAATGTCCCCTCTAACCATCCTATCCCTCAGAGATGGTGCTCTTTTGAAGGACAGGAGTGGATGCACATGAAACTCACGTATTGTGGGCAATCCCTGTTTCAGCATTGGCCAGTGTCTATTGACTATAGCACCTATTCTTTCCGACAATACATTGTAAGTAGTAACCAATGGGATTCTTTCCCTAATATCTGCCCTTCCATTTCTCAGTGTGATTTTCTGTACCCCAAATCTTCCTCTGCAAGCTCTCATATCAAAATCTTTTTCCAAACATATAGCTGGGTAGCCCCTGGCCAGAAATTTATATTTCATTTCTTTCACCCTTTGTTCTCTCAACTCCGGGTTACTTACAATTCTTTCAACTCTCTGGAATTGACCCTTGGGGATATTTAATTTAACCTGAGGGGTATGAAAGCTGGCAAAGTGAAGAATTGAGTTCCTATCTGTAGGTTTCACAAAAAGATCTGTCTCCAATCTACCCTCCTTTTTGACCACCCAAGTGTCAAGGAAGCTAACTCTCTCATAATCGCAATGAACTGTCAGGACAATTTCGGGGCATTTTGCATGCAACTCTTCAACGAAGGAGTCAACGAAGGAGTCTAGGCTCGAACGTTTTTTACGCGTTAAATGTCGCTTTGCGGCCGTTTTTACGCTTGTCTTGACTGTACGCGTACATATGTACGCATGCGACGCGTCAACAGTCTTTATGCGGACGTTGTAGGCATGATTATGATTGGCTATGACGTACGCGTACATGCGTATTTTATTGCGTATTTATGTAGTCTTAGGCGGACGTTGTAGGCGTACTGGTGATTGGTTGAGTGTCCCACAATATGATAATTTTTTCTCCCGAGGAGCTAAAAACAGCAAATAAGACATTGGAGAGTGGTTTTAAATGTTTAAAATGTGAATTAAAGTTGGAAATTGGGTTTTTAATTGTGCCTAATGATTTGTTTGTGAAAATCTAAAGATAGTGTTTACAGCCTATGGTAGAGTTCACTCATGAATATGCAAATTGTAAGTCTTCCATCAGGTCCACTTGAGACCTATATAAGATGTGTGTGGTGTGTAATGTATTGTCAGATGCTGCAATGATTTGAGAAAGAAGTATCGAAACGCCTGTGCGTCATCATCATGCAGATTTGCTTTTAATCATGTCTTTTTATAAGAGCTATGAATAAAGAAACTTGAAATTTGAAAATTGGATGGTGCGGACCTTTGATGATTGCTGTGGATTCCCTGTGACTCCAGGGGTGGTCTCTGCACGCCAAACCCATTGGTGCAACAACGCTGGTTCTGAAAGAAACTTGCTATAGTCAAGTGCGCAGCTCACAAAAATGATGACACCCCTGTCACCAGAGGCAATAACTTTGCTGATTCTGAAGCTAAAAAAGCAGCTGTGAGCAAAGACACCCCAACACTAGCTACCTCACAGTCCTCGCTCACCTCCATTTCTATTGAAATACTAACAGAATTCCAGCAAAATGTCCCAAAGGCAGAGCTGACTTCCTGGCTCAAAGCTTCAGCCACCCTCAATGCACAAGGTCTGTCTCCCCAGGGTCTTATTCAGACTGCTTGCCTTAATGACACATGGTGTTACCCATGTGTCAACAGGAGGAATAATAGCTACTGCTACTGCCCATTTCTACTGCCCGGGCATCAGCACATTTTTTCAAAAATTTGTGTCACAATGCACTATCTGTGCACAGCATAATCCAGCAAAGGGGCTAAAACCACCCATAGGCACTACACCTACACCAGCCTACCCATTCCACACAGTAGCGCTGGACTACATTGAATTGAACCCCTCGGAAGGAAAGAAATATGCCCTGGTGATACTGGACATATACTCAGGGTGGGTAGAGGTTTTCCCCACAGCCAAAGCAGATGCACTCACGGTAGCAAAAGCATTGACTAGAGAAATCATACCCAGATGGGGAATACCAGAAAAAATGATTAGTGACAATGGTAGTCATTTTGTAAATGAGATCATCAAACAGTTGACAAGCACACTGCACATTGATGTAAGGAACCACTGTGCCTACCACCCCCAATCAGCTGGGGCTGTGGAAAGAGCTAATGGCACAATTAAAAATAAGCTTAGTAAAGCAATGACAGAAACAGGAAAAAGCTGGATGTGGTGCCTGCCATTGGTGTTGTTAAGTATGAGAATTACCCCAAAAAAGGACAAATTGTCACCCTATGAAATTCTGTTTGGCAGGGTATACAGGATACCGGCATTTGACGCAGTCCAAGGCTCCCCAGAGGAGTGGGAGCTCGCAGATTACTTAAGACACACCTGCAGACAGAGGGCACGATCACCAGGGAACCCCCCAGAGGGACCAGCTGTAAGTGAGGATTTACTTGTAAACCCAGGAGAGTGGGTATGGGTCAGAATCATTAAAAGAAAACATTGGAATACCCCCAGGTGGGAGGGACCTTACCAGGTTTTGATTGCTACCCCTACAGCAGTCAGAGTGGCGGAAAGGAACTCTTGGGTTCACCTGACACATTGTAAGAGGGCACCTGTTCCAGAGAAAGGGACAGAATAGGTAGCATCCTGCGAGGGGATGTGGTGGCTCCTGGGGCTCTGGAGCGACAGGAACATTTGCTTGAGCTCTAGTCAAGATCACAGTCACAGCGGGTAAAGGAAATGTTAGAGATCTTCCTCTACTCATAGCGGGTACAAGCCCTGAGCGGGATGACTGAGGAGGTAGAACAGGGAGAGATGGTGCCCCCTACAGAGACCCTAGAGTCCTACCCAGATGCAGACCAATCAGCCACTAGAATCCTCACTCCCCAACCAGCCACTAGAATCCTCACACCTCGGAGACTGGGACTCATGGACGTAGGATTCCATAGAACCTCAGAGGGGAAAGCGTGCATAATTGTCTCAGCCCTGTCAATAATTATGATGCTTGGACTTTGGGGATGGGCGCTGCATGACCATGAACAGTCATACACCGAGGTAGTACTCTCACCCATGTCAGATAGGACCGATTGGCAACCACCACATCTCAGGCAAAAGCGCAGTTTAGTGATTGCTACAAAAACTAAGAGAGACCAGGGACAAGTGGATATTACAAAGGAAGGCACCCAGCCAGTGTTCTGGTATAATTCCTCAAGCATCCAGGTAGCAACATACACCTTTGACTATTGCAATATAGTGTCCTGCCCACCAGTCCCCTGGCAATGCACCATGTATACTCGTGGACATATTTATATGTGTGTGACAGATGACTACTGGGGATCAGAGTGTGGGAATTGGGGAGCAGCAGCCTGGAACACTGGAGATGACTGGGGTTACAAACCTGACACAGCAATGACTCGAAAGGACAAAAATGGTAAAACTCTCCGCGACAGAATGACCCTGATAAAGACAGGGACCTGTACTAATTATGGGCAAACAGGAAGCACCATGCGCTTAACCTTAAATATAGAAAACCCAAGCCCTGGGGATGCAGGAACGTATGTCATGGGGCTCCATATGTCAGGAGCCTCAGCAGGACGCAGGGGCAAGTTCCAGCTGAAAGACATGTACCAAAATAAGAATTACCAGGCGAGTAAGCCAACTCAGAACCCCTTAGCTCCAAAAACAGACTCCTTTTCCTTTTCTAAAATGATAGCAACAGCAGACCCAACGTATGAGGATGTCTTGGCCACAGAAAGGGGGTACTCAGACACTAACATGTGGTTGGAATGGATGAGATACACAGCTGACCAACACAACATGTCTGACTGTTATGTGTGCGGGGGTGCCAGACCTCACCTGGGAACTGTCCCCCTCCATCTCCCACAGGAGGGAGAGGAATGTTTTTTAAGCCTGTATACTAACTCAAGTACAAATGACCCGGCTTGTGAGCATTGGAAGGCAAAATACCCTATCCTATCCGCCTCCAATAGCAGACTGACTTCCCCTGTCAGTGTCTACAAAGGCAATTACACCTGCTATAACTCAGGTGATGAGAAGGGAGTTGATGTAGGAGTGTTCCCACCTGGCTACTGTGGCACTTTTAGCACTATAAACGGCACTGAGCTACAGAACCAAACCCAAGCCATAGGGGATATTTATTGGTTGTGTGGGGACCTAAACCTGAGACCAAAATTACCCAGCAGATGGAAGGGGCAATGTGCACTCGCTAAAGTCCTAATGCCTCTGCACATCTTTAAGGAAGGTGATGCAGCAGAGGAAGTGCACAACATGGGTAGAGTCAAAAGAGAACTTAAAGGCAGCCTAGACCCCCATGTATACCGTGACGCTATAGGCGTACCAAGAGGAGTACCTGATGAATTTAAAGCCAGAGATCAGGTCGCTGCTGGGTTTGAATCACTGATCCCTATGATCACAATTAACAAAAATGTTGACTGGATTAACTACATCTACTATAACCAACAGAGGTTTGTTAACTATACCAGAGACGCCCTCCAAGGTTTGGCAAATGAACTGGGTCCCAACTCCCGAATGACCTTCCAAAACAGAATGACCTTAGACATGATGCTGGCCGAAAAGGGAGGGGTGTGCAAATTCATGGGTTTCGGGGATACCTGCTGCACCTATATACCCAGTAACACAGGCCCAAATGGGAAGGTCACTGTTGCTCTGCAAAAGTTAGAAGACTTGTCAATAGAGCTAAAGCAGAATTCAGGGATCAATAACCCAATCTCTGACTGGTTCCAAAAATTTTTCGGATCATGGGCCTCCCTTTTTCAGAACTTTGGGGTCACACTACTTGCTATACTTTTTATATTTTGTTTGCTAGCGTGCTGTGTATTTCCCCTGGCAAAGAAATACTTGATGAGTTTCATTGAGACAAAGACTAAGATCACAATGTATAATGATACAGAACTGTTATATGACAATGCTGCAATACCAGTCATAGACTTTTCCAGCATTTGATGTTTTCACAGCAAAGCTATCGAAGTTAAGAATTGTAATGTTAGTTCTGCAGAAAGCTGCTTTAAAAGTAATAACAGGAGGGAAATGTGGATATAATCATATGTGTTTTGTGCATCAAGCTTAGCAAGTGTTAAAGGGTTAACTCAGTATTACTGTTTAAGCAGCTGCGTGATACCTTTTAAGGCAGCCTGTCAGTGAAACTAGGGTTAAGGAACTAGGGTGATGAATGTGTTCAAAAGAGCACCAGTCTGCCGTGGATATTTTTACTCTCCACAGGAAGCGAGTGCATCTGGAGGATGAGGCCCACTCTTGTCTGTACATGAGTCTTACACAGAATGAGGAACCACCAGGGAGCCATGGTTTCAGTAAGGACATATAAGGAGAAAGCATCGAACTCTGAACTTCTACTGGTCAGATACTGAATTTCCCTGATGACACCGCCTATGACCTGACATCACCAAAGAGACACCCAGAAGACAACGGAGGACTATATAGGGGGGGTTAGCTGCGCGGGAAAGTTACTTCTCTTCTGGGTAGAGCTGTGCTTATCATAGACTCTTTGTTATCCAGGGAGAAGCCGCACGTGTGTAATAAACAACGCTTTGTTTCTGAAATCAATTCTGTTTCCTCCGGTGCTTCTAAGTAGATAAGGTTGCTTTTTACTTCGACACTATCACCCTGACCTCGGTGGCAAAGGCCTTAAAAGTCTGGATTGAAAATATTCAGAGGGGAGTCAAGTCCGGTGCAAATGTGGAAGATATCACGGTTGCTCTTGAGGAGTTAGATCTCGCTTCTGAGTTTGTCGGAACTGCTAGCGTGGATACCTTAAGGTCTACTGCTAGATCTATGCTCTATTCTGTTATGGCCAGGAGGGCGCTCTGGCTCAAGCCTTGGGCCGCTGATCCATCCTCTAAACAATCCTGGGCCAAAATTCCTTTTGATGGAAAGAACTTGTTTGGGCCCAAGATGGACGCAGCCATCTCCCGTGTGACTGGGGGTAGATCGGGCCTGTTGCCCCAGGACAGGAAGTTCAGGAAGCAGAGGTACCCTCAGGTGAGAAGGCAGTCTTATGGCAAGTTTACGGAGTCAAGGGCTTACCGTCCAGGAAAGGAGTTTAGAAGAAATTGGCGAAATCCCCAGCAGAATTCAAGATCTGGTAGGCAGAAGGGCGCTCAGCCGGCAGGTGATTCGACTAAGTCCTTTTGAAGTAAGGCCCGTCCAAGGTATACCGGTGGGAGCGAGGCTGACCCATTTCAAGGATATCTGGACGGGGAATATTCGCAACCGTTGGATAGTAGCCACAATTTCAGAGGGCCATCGTTGGGACTTTATGAAGTATCCTGTTCTTCCGGTATTCAAGTCTACGAGAATACCAAGCTCGGTGGAGAAACAACTAGTTCTGGTGGATTATGTGTCAGACCTGTTGAAGAAAGAGGCAGTGTGTCAGGTACCCCCTTCAGAAAGAGGTCTGGGCTTCTATTCTCAGATATTCCTGGTAAAAAAGAAGTCAGGAGAGCTCAGGCCAGTGTTAGACTTAAAGCGACTAAACAAATTTGTTCAGGTGCCAAAGTTCAAGATGGAGACACTCACTTCAGTCGTTATGTCTATCCAGCCAGGAGATTGGATGTGTTCAATAGATCTGAAGGACGCGTATTTCCATGTGCCAGTCCATCGTTCGATGCAGAAGTATCTTCGTTTTGCGGTCGGTCATCTTCACCTTCAGTTCGTTTGCCTTCCTTTTGGCCTTGCAACATCGCCCCGCACTTTTTCGAAGGTTTTGCTAGCCGTGATCTCGTTCGTTCGGTTACAGGAAATACGCGTCCTTCACTATTTGGACGACATAATTCTCCTGGCCTCCTCACAGTCAGTCCTATTGGAACATCAAAAATTGTTAGTCAACACTCTTCAGGAGTTCGGGTGGATAGTGAATCCCAAAAAGAGCCAATTGGTTCCCACCCAGAGGATGCTCTTCTTAGGGGCAATTCTGGACACGGTGCAGAATTCAATCTCTCTTCCAGAGGAGAAGATAGTTTCCCTAAAGTTTTTGTTGATAGAGCTTCTCAAGCATCGCTATGTTGCAGCCAGAAAATGTCTGTCAGTGATCGGAATAATGTCTTCTATGATACCAATGGTGTGCTGGGCCCATTGGAATCTGCGCCAGTTTCAGATCAACTTCCTAAAGCAATGGAACAAGGTGGATCTGGGTCAAGCAATTTGGCTTCCATGCAAGGTGAAGAAATCTCTCAGATGGTGGTTGAATCGGGACAATTTAGGTCGATCCAGGCCTCTGCAACAACCGCATTGGGCCATAGTGACGACAGATGCCAGTCAGTTAGGCTGGGGTGCTGTTTATCACGACATGTATATCCAGGGTGTCTGGAGCCAACGCATGAAGGTAGTTTCCAACATCTTAGAGTTGAGAGCAGTTTATCTGGCGCTGGAACATTTCTTACCTTATCTAAAAGGGAAACCAGTATTAGTGAAAGTGGACAATGTCTCGGCTGTATCGTACCTGAAAAGACAAGGGGGAACTCACAGTATGTCTCTGATGAAGGAGATGTCTCAGATTATGGAGTTGGCTCAAAACAACTTTCTGGATCTATCAGCAGTGTATCTCCCGGGGTCACAGAATCTGCAGGCGGATTTCCTGTCAAGGAACCAGGTAGACAACAACGAGTGGTCCCTGCATCCGAGAGCTTTCCAGCAGTTAGTGCGGACATGGGGTATGCCTCAGATCGACTTATTTGCCTCGGCAAAGAACAACAAGGTACCCCTTTACTTCTCGAGGGGTCTGGACCGGAAGGCGTTGGGCATGGATGCCTTAACTCAAGTGTGGCGTTTCAAGAGGGCGTACGCCTTTCCCCCAACTCCTTTGATTTTCAAATTTCTTCAGAAGCTGAGTCACCTAAAATTGACAGTGTTAGCAGTGATACCCTGGTGGCCGGCAAGGCCCTGGTTTCCGCTGTTACTGCAGATGAGTACCCAGGATCCCATTCCCCTTCCGGATCTGCCCAACCTGCTATCGCAGGGAATGGTGTTCCATCAGAACCCTCGGTCTTTACATCTAATGGGGTGGAATTTGAGAGGGCTAGGCTGTTAGCGGAAGGTTGTTCCCCTGAGGTAGTGTCTACATTGTTAAAAGCCAAAAGACCATCCACAGTAGCTTCCTATGACAGAATATGGAGGAAATTTACAGAATTTTCCATTCAACGAAATTTTAACGTCAATGACTTTAATGTATGCAATCTGTTGGCTTTCTTACAGAACGGACTGGAATTGCCCCTGGCATATTCTACGTTAAAGAGGCAAGTTTCAGCAATTTCCTCAATCTCAGGAGTTGTGTGGGCAGAGAAGCCCTTGATTAGACAGTTCTTTAAAGCAGCAATTAAGCTGAAGCCACCAGTTAAGCCAAGATTCCCCAAATGGGACCTTCCATTAGTTTTGGATGTCATGAGTGGCAAAATCATTCTGCTTCATTAAGAAATTTAACATATAAGACAGCATTTCTGATTGCAATTACATCGGGACGAAGGATGTCTGAATTACAAGCCCTGTCATGTAAGGAGCCCTTTTTAGTGTTCTATGACGACAGGTTAGTACTTTATCCTGTGCAATCTTTTCTTCCAAAAGTAGCCTCAGTTAGACACATAAATCAGGAATGGACTCTTCCAAGCTTCAGACTACAGGAAAATCCGGAGTCTTTGCATCCCTTGGACATTCCTTCCCTAGTCAGGGCATATTTGGAGGCTACCAAAGACTTCCGGGACTCAGATCGCCTTTTTATAATCCCTTCTGGTCACAGGAAGGGAAAGGCGGCCACTACAAGAACTATTGCAAGTTGGGTTGTGAACTCGATCCAAAAGGCATATAAGTCTAAAGGCTTAGAGCCTCCACAGGACATTATTGCCCACTCTACAAGGAGTGTGTCCTCCTCATGGGCAGCTTACAGTAAAGTTTCTTTATTAACTGTGTGTAAGGCAGCCAATTGGGCCTCTAACCATACTTTTCTTAAGCATTATTGTATTGACTTTGCAGCCCTTTCTTCTGTTAATTTTGGGAAAGCTATTATTTCCTCTGCTGTCAGTAATGCTATTTAAGGATGTATTATGTTTTTGTGTGAATTAAATTGGGTGATTAGCAGCATACCCACCCATGGTCTGTCTAGTTATTGCCCATACGTATGCTGACATGGTAAACACCAGGGAATATGGAAAACTGTATACTCACCTTCGGTAGTTTTCCTTTCCTGGTGTTTCCCATGTCAGCATACGGGCCCGCCCTATGCTGTCGGCTCGTTCTAGTTACTTAGAATGATGGCATGGGGCTAGTCTAGGCTATTTAATATCTAAGGACGTCCTACTAGGGCAAAGGAGGTGGGGCTTTGCCCATACGTATGCTGACATGGGAAACACCAGGAAAGGAAAACTACCGAAGGTGAGTATACAGTTTTCCATATTCCTTGGGGATTTGCACTGAGTGATCACTGAGTGAGATTACAGGCACAGAGGTTCTGTCTATGCACCGGTTTCTATTGAAGTTAAAAATTGTGTCATTGCCAGTGGAACTTTTTGAATATTTTGAACGTTATTACCCTATGTGGAGTCTAATTTTATTTTTAGGTCCGGAGAGCGCAGCAGCCTTTTAAACCATTTACCATATTCTGGATATTCTGCAGCGATCCCAGGGGACTGGTGAACAAATTGACTTTTCCTTTCTATGTGAACTGTGGCGCAGTGTTTTAAATTTATTGTTGTATTGTGAGATGCATTAGTTCTTAATGCACCTGTTCCACTGCAATGAGCACACTTGTGCCTTGGAGAGGCTCTTTAGCCCTATGCAATGAGTATCTATCAGGTGCATCTTGGTTAGATGCGCGACCATTTCATTTTCTCCCCATTGCATAGTATTGTATTTCTTTCTCTTTGGGTTGGGTTGTGGTTGTGGGCGGTGTCCCCGGGCAGTGAGAGTTCCTGGGGCACCTCCCACACCGCACCCCTTCCCCTTTATATGGCCTGCTGCTCCCAAAAAGAGGAACTTCAGCCTAAACAAACATACTTTCATTAAGTTACATTACTTATGTTATTTAAAATAGATAGGTAATATAATCTCTTACCCACCCTGTTTTAAAAGAACAGGCAAATGTTTGATTTCATGATGGCAGCCATCTTTTTGGTTGTAATGAGGTGACAGGGAGTATGATACACAGTTCCAACTGTCCTGTGTCCTGATCACCCCTCCCAGTTGCTTAGCAACGTGAATAACAACATAGCAAATCCCATCATGCTCTGCACAGCATCAGTGAAAAAAGCCTGAGCTTTTTTTCTTTGATGGGTGGAGCTTAGATAAAAATACAGCAAAAAAATGATGCTTTGGTAAGAAAAACAAAGTTCTGATGCTGTGAAACTGTTAAAGAGGAACTGTAACGACAAAACGGCCCCTGGGGGGTACTCACCTCGGGTGGGGGAAGCCTCAGGATCCTAATGAGGCTTCCCACGCCGTCCTGCGTCCCTCGGGGGTCTCGCTGTAGCCCTCCGTGCAGCGGTGACGCAATATTTACCTTCCTGGCTCCTGCGCAGGCGCTCTGATGCCTCTCGGCGCCGAAGTAGGCGGAAATACCCGATCGTCGTCGGGTCTGCTCTACTGCGCAGGCGCAAGTTTCCGGCGCCTGCGCAGTAGAGCGGACCCGACGGAGATCGGGTATTTCCGTCTATTTCCGTGCCGAAAGTCGCCACAGCGCCCCCGCTGGAGCCAGCAAAGGTAAATATTGAACTGACAGTCGGCACAGTCGCCGGCTGTTCGGAGGGCTGCGGCGAGACCCCCGTGGGACAGAGGACGGCGTGGGAAGCCTCATTAGGATCGGGAGGCTTCCCCCAACCGAGGTGAGTACCCCCCAGGGGAGGTTTTTGTTGTTACAGAGTCTCTTTAAAGAAACACCAAGCCCTTTCAGTTCTGCTGAGTAGATTTTTAGTCCGGAGGTTCACTTTAACATTGCTAGCATGTTTCCATAATGTTGGGTGATTTTAAACTTAGATAGGGTGGGGACCCCGAGAGAAGGCTGCACGAGCCGTCCCTGCTAACATGCTCTGCAGCGTGGAACAGATGTCTCTCTCAAAAAGGTTAAGGTTCCCGGATAATGTGTAACACATGGATTTGCTTCCATTGTTTGTATTGTGAGATGCATTTGTTCTTAATGCACCTGTTTCACTGCAATGAGCACACTTGTGCCTTTGAGAGGCTTTTTAGCCCTATGCAGTGAGTATCTATCAGGTGCATCTTGGTTAGATGCGCGACCATTTCATTTTCTACCCATTGCATATGTGTGGCGAAAAACTAACACTGGACATCATTCTGAACACACCATCCCCACTGTCAACTATGGTGGTGGCAGCATCATGCTCTGGGGGTGCTTCTCTTCAGCAGGGACAGGGAAGCTGGTCAGAGTTTATGGGAAGATGGATGGAGCCAAATGCAGGGCAATCTTGGAAGAAAACCTCTTAGAGTCTGCAAAAGACTTGAGACTGGGGCGGAGATTCTCCTTCCAGCAGGACAACAACCCTAAACATAAAGCCAGGGCAACAATGGAATGGTTTAAAACAAAAAACATATCCATGTGTTAGAATGGCCCAGCCAAAGTCCAGATCTAAATTCAATCCAGAATCTGTGGCAAGATCTGAAAACTGCTGTTCACAAACGCTGTCCATCTAATCTGACTGAGCTGGAGCTGTTTTGCAAAGAAGAATGGGCAAGGATTTCAGTCTCTAGATGTGCAAAGCTGGTAAAGAGCTACCCTGAAAGACTGGCAGCTGTAATTGCAGCAAAAGGT
This sequence comes from Hyperolius riggenbachi, assembly GCF_040937935.1. Classification (NCBI taxonomy): domain Eukaryota; kingdom Metazoa; phylum Chordata; class Amphibia; order Anura; family Hyperoliidae; genus Hyperolius; species Hyperolius riggenbachi. The sequence continues at coordinate 127,186,817 of NC_090649.1, read as the reverse complement.
GGTTCTACAAAGTATTGACTCAGGGGGATGAATAATTAATTATGCACACCCCACTTTGCAGTAATTTATTTGTAAAAAATATGTTTGGAATCATGTATGATTTTTGTTCCACTTCTCCCGTGCACACCACTTTGTATTGGTCTTTCATGTGGAATTCCAATAAAATGTATTCATGTTTGTGGCAGTAATGTGACAAAATGTGGAAAACTTCAAGGGGGCCGAATACTTTTACAAGCCACTGTATATATTGTGACTTTCAAAAGCAGGCTGGGCGCCCACTTGCGATTGCAAAATCACCTGCAAAACCCTGAAGGCCCTTTCACATTAAGGCGGCGCACTGCAGCACCATTTCCTGGGAAGTGCGGTCAGGGCGACTGCCCTGGGCGCAAACCGGCAAGTAGAAGGGGGCGCAGGCAGAAGGACATAACCGCTAGGGAGCTGGTGACACCTCGATCACCTTCCTTGACTCCTCCTAGGCTGCCTGCATCAGACGTCAAGTCATCATCACGTCACCACCGCGTGATGACTCCTGATGTCCTGTAGCGGTACTGCAGGCTGTCAGTGCACGACACCCATGGAGGAGTCGGCTTTCTGGGCTTTCTTCGCCTGTGTGTTTTCCTGGTCCCTGGATGAGCATCTGGTCACTAATAAGTAGGCAGATCAACTTGTGACCTGTGGCTGTGTGACCATCCCTAAAAAGTAAGGGTTCGCGAGTCCATGGGGGTGCAGGGAAGGGGGGCGCAATTTTTACACCCTTGCCTTGGGTGCGATTTAGCCTTGAAACTGCCCTGTGCAACGCTAATGCCAATTTATAGTGTGAAACCGGAAAGTGCAACTGCCACTCACAGTAATAATGTCCCCAGAGTTGACACAGTCTGTCACCGGGTGACTGGGGTTAAAATTGAGAGTAAGAAAGTGGAGCCTACAACAGCCAAACAAACTGCATTAATTTTAAATTGGAAAATTTAAACCTCAGACGTTTTTAAGGTGGCCAGTGGCCACAAACCATAAAAGATCCAATTTCACACCAATTTGATAAATTCAATCAGTTGTACAGAAAAATCGAAAGTTTTTTTTATAATGTATCCAACAAATCTGATCACATTTCCTGTTTTTATTTGATAAAAGAAGATCGGGCGTGTTGGATTTTTCTGATTAATTTAACAAATCATTTTATTGTTTTGATTGAAAAGAAACATTATGCTAGGTACACACCATACAATTTGTTTCCAATATGTCCAATCTGAATTTCGATCAATTTTCCGATTGATTTTCTGATCGTTTTTTCGATTGATTTTCATAGAAGTGGATGAAAATCGATTGAAAAACGAATGGAAAAATCGATCGAGATTCAGATCGGACATGTGGAAATAATCGATCTGGCAGGTGAATCTGCCAGAAAATTGTATGGTGTGTATGGAGTATATACATGTCCTATATAAGAATGAATTGTTTGTGACCATCTTAGGAAATAGGTACTGTCAATACTAATGAGTCTACAGTAATAATCATAAAGATATCACACAGGATTTTAACAGTGTTTAGTGTTGATTATACCATTTTCCTCCAAGGATCCACTGCGCTGAAGGGAAGAAGGTGGTAAGCAGGGGTCAAGTCCTGCATGAACGCGGGTGGACGATGTCCACCCACTTGTTCCGGAGAGTGGATGTCGTCCACCTTAGCATGGAGACAGTGGAGGATAGGCAGCGCAGTGGAGGGGGAGTAGTGGGCACAGCGGTGGGGAGGGGGGGGGGGGAACACGTCTCCCCCCCTTCCCTCACCTTAGGGCGCCACTCCCTCGCTCCCCCCTCCAGAACTAAACATTTGCGGCAGCTGGCAGTGGGCAGGGACTTACCTCCTCCTCGTTCCAAGCGCCGGGAGAAGTTCTGCATGCCGCTGCTCTGGTCTAGACTAGACCAGACTAGCGGCAATGCAGAGCTTCAACTCCCGCCGGAAGGAGGAGTAGGTAAGTCCTGCCCGCTGCCAGCCGCCGCAAATGTTTAGTTCTGAAGGGGAGAGCGAGGGAAGGGGAGCCCCAAAGTGAGGGAAGGGGAAGACGTTCCCCCTTCCCCACCGCTGTGCACACTACTCTCCCTCCACTGTGCTTCTCCTCTCCTAGGGACACCTGGCTACACCTATAGACCTGGCTACATATACTGGGGACACCTATAGACCTGGCTACATATACTGGAGACAGCTATACACCTGGCTATACTGGGTCAGCTAAACACCTGGCTACATGTACTGGGGACACCTATAGACCTGGCTACCTATTCTGGGGACAACTATACACTTGGCTACTTATTCTGGGGACACCTATAGACCTGGCTAGCTATACTGGGCTATTTTGGGGGAGCTGCTGTCAGATCTGTATTTTTGGGGAACCGCTGCTGCCAGATTACGTATATTTTTGGTGAAATGCTTTCAGATTACATCTATTTTTGGGGGATGCACTATGGCAGAACTCAAAGTTCCCGGCAGACCTTGTACACCACTGCTAAGGTCATGTATATCTGGCCCCACCCATGACCACGCTTACATTCTGTGGTGTGACAACGCCCATTTTTCAGCGCGGCGCAGGGGGTTTTGGGGTGAGTCCACTCACCTCTTTTCTCAGGACTAGACTTCTGGTGGTAGGAGGTAATAGAGAGGAAAGAAATGTTACAACAAGTCAGAAAAATTGATTGCAAGTCTTGAATTGAAAAGATATTAAAAAAATTGTATGATGTGTGGCCACCTTGATATAATTTTTCCCCAATTATGAAAAAATGATTGAAAACTCAGAAAAAAATGCTTGGGTATGTACATCTACACCAGGGGTAGGGGACCTATGGCTCGAGAGCCATATGTGGCTCTTTTGATGGATACATCTGGATCACGGACAAATCAGTGGTGGTTGTTTTACTAAGCTACACCGCGTAAGCAGCGCAGCTTAGTGTGGCAGCGCAAGTAAAATTTTCAAAGTAGGCAATTCCATTAGGTGTTGGTGGTGGGAGTGACACTTCATGTATATGCAGCGCTGGTCAAATTTTATGTGTATGCACTACTAACTTACTCGCTCTTCCACCAAAACTAACAGCTGCTCCAATTGTCCCACCCTTGACCCTTTCAGATCCAGGGACTTTGTAGGATGAGATCCTCGCACTTCCATTGGCTCAATAGGCTGTCTGTCACTTGATAGTAGAGATGGCCCGAACGGTTCGTCGGCGAACAGTTCCTGGCGAACGTCCGGTGGTTCGCGTTTGCCATGTAAGGCGAACTTTCGCGGAAGTTTGGTTCGCCCCCATAGTGCACCATTAGGGTCAACTTTGACCCTCTACATCAGTCAGCAGGCACATTGTAGCCAATCAGGCTACACTCCCTCGTGGAGCCCCCCCCCCCCCCCCCTATAAAAGGCAGGCTCTGCCGACCATTACACTCACTCGTGTGCCTGCATTAATTAGAGAAGGGACAGCTGCATGTCTGCATCAGACTCTCTCATAGGGAAAGATTAGTTAGGCTGTTGGAGGCTTGTTAGCTTGCTCCTTGCTGATTCTTATTGCTAAAATAGCACCCCACAACAGCTCTTTTGAGAGCTAATCTTGTTCTTGTGATCTATTTTTTTTTTCTGTGTGTCCCACTGACACTTGTGTTACATAGACAGCCTTGCTAATTCATACTGTGTGTGCCACTGACAGCCAGGCCCAGCACATAGTGAGTGAGTGAGTGAGTGAGTGAGTGAGTGAGTGAGTGAGAGTGTGAGAGTGTGAGAGTGTGTGTGTGTGTGTTGCACATTGTAATACCCAGTACTGCATATACCTACCTGTTGTGTTCAGTGAACCCACTTCATCACTGCATATACCTACCTGTTGTGTTCAGTGGCACGCTTTGCGGACATTCAGCAGAGAAACAACTTACCGGTGAGACGCTTGATATGTGATAGCCCGACTCACTGGAATTCAACCCTGCTCATGTTCTCTCGCCTGCTAGAAGAGGAGAAAGCCGTCACCCAGTACCTGTACAATTACAGTAGAAGGATACAATCTGGGGAGATGGGGATGTTGTGGCCCAACAACTGGACACTGATGCAAAATGCATGCAGGCTCATGTGGCCGTTTGAGGAGGTGACCAACCTGGTGAGTCACAGTGAAGGCACCATCAGACTTGCCCTCCATAAGATTCTCGTTAAAGGATTTAAAGGTGATTCATTTCACATATACAGCAGGGCCTCAAAAGTCCTCCTGTATTGTTATTTTTGGTCACTACCTCAGGACGTGCATTCCTGCCTCCTGCCTTCCTTGGGTGTGTGGTGTTAGCCATTTCTTAGGCTCCAACCCCGGCTAGAATCGAACCAGGATTCCCCGGCCATTACCCGTGGTCACCATGGTAGAGAAAGTACCATAGAAAGTTTCACACAGTTGAATGAATGGCAGACTTGCTCTCCATAATAACACATTCTTGGCAATTGCTTTCGATTTGGTTCGTCTTGCGCTGGGTCAAGGGTCCATCTGACCACAGATGCCTGGTCTGCAAAGCACGGTCAGGGCGGGTACATTACTTATACAGCATGGGTCTCAGGCTCCCACTCTGGACCGGAATAGAACCCAGATTTCCCGGGCCATTACCCGTGGTCACTCACAATGGCAGACTTGCCCTCCATAACAGATTCTCGCCTCCTTGAGGAGTTGACCAACCAGGTGAGTCGCAGTGAAGGCACCATCAGACTTGCCCTCCATAACAGATTCTCGTCAAAGGATTTAAAGTTGATTCTGTCACAATTTGCATGGAGTTTGTGTGCTGCACCTGGAGCAAAACAGAAACAAACGCACAAACCCACAACCAGGCAGAGATGTCACTGTTAGGAAAGGACAGACAAACCAGGAGTAAATGAATAAGGATTTATTATTTAATGAAAATAAAGTAATGCTGTGCATTAACTTCATGCGCAGAAACAATCAGCATTGACTTACAGGCAAAGTATTCTACAGGCAGATATATTCATATAGCATATTTACACACAGCAATGATGATACCGGCAGATGTATTCAATAAGCATACAAAAGTATGAGAATCAGGGTATATGTTACGGCCAGAACCCGAAGTGTGGCCACTTCTAGTTCTGGCCGGCCACTTCGGGTTCTGGCCGGCCAATATGCGAAGTGGCCGCAGCGCAGCGGCCAATGTTAGAAATGTAGTGTTTACGCCGTCTCGCTGCGGCCAAATTGATGACAAACTTGCTTAATTTAATGAAATATAGCCGGCGGCAATGTAATAGAGGAAGCCGCCGGCTTTCGCACTGCCTCTCCCCGATCCCACCTCCCTCCTCCCATACAATACGTAGCAGCCAGCGGGGACATGCAGCCGGAGAGTCGTTCGTCGCAGCAGGGGCAGCAGAGCGGGGGAGGCTGCAGACATCGCTTCTGCCAGCACCCGCTCTGCAGGAATGGCAGGATTCCCCTGCCGCGACGAACGACTCTCCGGCTGCATGTCCCCGCTGGCTGCTACGTATTGTATGGGAGGCGGGGAGAGGAGGGAGGGGGGGGGGGATCGGGGAGAGGCAGTGCGAAAGCCGGCGGCTTCCTCTATTACATTGCCGCCGGCTATATTTCATTAAATTAAGCAAGTTTTGTCATCAATTTGGCCGCAGCGAGACGGCGTAAACATTACATTTCGCATATTGGCCGGCCAGAACCCGAAGTGGCCGGCCAGAACTAGAAGTGGCCACACTGCGGGTTCTGGCCGTAACATATACAAGGACCTCTCTGCATAAAGCGATTTATGCAGAGTAGATCCAGTGTATAGAACTGTGTGCACACTGACCCTGGATCCAGAATAGTATCCACAATATAAACCTAGAAATATATACCAATACAAGATGCACAATCGAGGAGGAGACACACGGATAGTCAGCAAGCATAGGTCATCAACAGGAGATCAAACAGTACAGTAATCACTAGGCAAAGAATAGTCGGTAATACAAAGCACAAGGTCAACACAGGAGATCAATAGAGCAGGGAATCAAGGAACTAGGAAATATACTATCAGGAACAGGGAACTCAGGGCAGGATGGCTAAAACCAGGAACAAAGAGCTAGCAACTAGTGAGTGTTCAGGTGTGGCTTAAATGCCATGCTGAGAGACCATGTGACAGTCCAGGCCTCCTCCCTGTCTGTGGAGCGATATCAAGAAAGTCCGCCCTCTGCTGGTGGGCAGAGGAAAGTTCAGGTTGCAAATTCACAGAGGCTGGTGACATCTACTGGTGAAGCAAAGGTAGTTCATGCATGAATTTACCAGCAGATGCAGATTGTGACAGATTCATTTCACATATACAACAGGGCCTCGAAAGTCCTCCTGTATTGTTATTTATGGTCACTACCTCGGGACGTGCATGCCATGCCTGCTGCCTTCCTTGGATGTGCGGGGATGGTAGCCGTTTCTTAGGCTCCCACTCCGGACCGGAATCGAACCAGGATTCCCCGGCCATTACCCGTGGTCACTCGCAATGGCAGACTTGCCCTCCATAAGATTCTTGTTTCAGGTACTGAACAGCAAGCAGAACAAGTACCGTATTTTTTGGACTATAAGACGCTTCTGACCATAAGACGCACCTAGGTTTAGGGGACAAAAACCAGGGGAAAAAATATATATACTAAACCTCCATGGTGAAGAGGCATCTTATGGATTATGCCCCCTTTGTACCTCATGCCCCCTTGTGTCTCCCTTTGTTCTCCTCTGTCCTGCTTGTGTCCCCATGTATCCGCCTCTGTCCTCCTTGTGTCCTACTCTATGCCCCTTTGTGTCCTACTCTATACCCCTTTGTGTCCTATTCTATGCCCCTTTGTGTCCTCAGTTTGTCCCCCTGTGTCTCGCTCTGCATTGGCACAGTACAGGGTGGTACCTGACATTGCGGCGGGTTGGAGGTTCGTACTGGCAGGCGTTCACAAATCAGGAACTCCCTGCATTTGGACTATAAGACGCAGCGACTTTTTCCCCCCACTTTTGGAGGAGAAAAAGTGAGTCTTATAGTCCAAAAAAATACAGTATTTAAAAAAATAGATGTAAGCTTTAACAATGGTAGAGAAAGAACCATTGAAAGTTGATAAGGCAGTCAGACATTACCTGACATCACTGAGCGAGGAAGAGCAATCTCACCATGGTGCGCACCAGTCCAACACTCCCTGATTGATGTATACACATGCAAGATGTTTTAAAGCACATTAGGCCTGCAATTTAGCATTCAATGTGATTTCTGCCCTTAAAACGCTGCTTTGCGTCAGATCCAGATTTTTCCCCGGGACTTTTGGCGTGCCCCCCTCCAGGTGTTAGACCCCTTTAAATATCTTTTCCATCACTTTTGTGGCCAGCATAATTTTTTCTAGTTTTCAAAGTTCGCCTCCCCATTGAAGTCTATTGCAGTTTGTGAGAGTTTGCGTGAACTGAACTTTCGCGGTAAGTTCGCAAACCGGGTTCGCGAACCTAAAATCGGAGGTTCGGGCCATCTCTACTTGACAGGCAGCCTACTGGGCCAAAGTGTGGGGATCTCGTCCTACAAAGTGAATCAACCCACAAGTCAGCTAGCTAATTGTACAAGCTGTTAGTCGGTATTTCTCCTGTCTGGCTTTCGGGGAAATTGCTGATGTTGCTGAAACCCAAGAGAAGTTGAAGACGTGTCTGACACTTCCGCTGCCCAAAGAATCAACTGTATACACATCACCATGGCAACAGGGACGTGAGCCCTCTGCTGCGCATGCGCACTGTGCCATTTTGAAACATATTGTATGGCTCTCACAGAATTACATTTTAAAATATGTGGCGTTTATGGCTCTCTCAGCCATAAAGGTTCCTGACCCCTGATCTACACCATTCAATTTTCATAAAAATTGATCAGAAAAATCCAACACTAACGATCTTCTTTTATCGAATAAAAACAGGAAATTCGAATTGCCGTAAAATTGGATCATTTTATTGTATAGTGCGTGGCCACCTTTAGACTGTCAACAGCAGGGTCTTCAAACTTGGCACAGTCGTTCACAGGGTGACTGGGGGCACGAATGGATTTGTTGCAATTTGGTGAAATCGTGAAATGTGATTGGTGCAATCTAATTAGTCCAATCATGCAACATTTCCCGCACTGCTAAGTGTGCACCCAGTCTCAGACTTCTGGTAATCGGCCAGAAGCTGGTCTATAGCCTAGCACACGTGATCAGGAGTGCCGCAAAACAAAGCCCCCAAATCCGGTTTGGCCTATTGGAACAATGAGCCACGAGATGTGGCGGTGTACTGTGTAAAAGTGCTGCAGAAGATGTCACTGCTTACTGCTATATAAATTCATAATAATAATATGGAAGGACAATAGACTACAATAGGATTCGATTGTGAGCTCCTCTGGGGACAGTCAGTGACAAGACTATGTACTCTGTAAAGTGCTGCAGAAGATGTCACTGCTATATAAATACATAATAATAAGGAAGAATTAAACTATGGCTGGATTAGGCTGTGAGCTCCTCTGAGGGCATTAAGTGACATGACTATGTACGCTGTAAAGTGCTGCAGAAGATATCACTGCTGTACATAAAAATAATGGAAGAACATTAAACCAGTGGCGTAGCAATAGGGGGTGCAGAGGTAGCGACCGCATCGGGGCCCTTGGGCCAGAGGGGCCCCGAAGGGTCCACCCTCTATTACAGTATTAGCTCTGTATTGATCCTGTGCTGGTAATAATCACTTCTATAGATGCTTTGAATAGCAGTAATCCTTAATACACTGTTCCCCATCCCCTTCTTGCACCTCTGACACTGTGGTTGTCGTCTGCAGGTTTTGGTGCGCCATATCAATTGTTATGTATAGAGTGCTTGGGGGGCCCCATGTAAAACTTGCACCGGGGCCCATAGCTCCTTAGCTATGCCACTGCATTAAACCATGGTAGGATTAGATTATGAGCTCCTTTGAGGATAGTCAGTGACATGACTATGTACTCTGTAAAGTGCAGCAGAAGATGTCACTAGTATAAATAATAATAATAATAATAATAATAATAATAATATGGAAGCACATTAAACTATGTTAAGATTAGATTGTGAGCTCATCTGAGGATCATAAGTGACATGACTATGTACTCTGTAAAGTGCTGCAGAAGATGTCAGTGCAGAATCAATACATATAAATTATAGGGTAGTCTCCTTTCACACATTTGCTGGTATAGAAGCGCAGCTTCCGTCCGGCCGCAGTATAACTTCTTGATTAGGTGGCGCTGGCTCTCGGTGAATTACGGCCCGCTGGAGGATGCGCAGCTATCAGATGAATTAGGGCTCCGTCTGGTTAGGTCACATGACTCGTCATGGCCGCTGAGATACACTCACGGTCCCCGCGCGGCCCTGTCCTGCTCACAAAGATCCCCGGACACCGGGAACAGGTCACTTCCGCCTGCCTAATTCCGCGGGAGGACGGGGTCATTACCGCCAGCGAGGACCGGTAAGAGGGGGCTGGAGGGCTGCATAACGGTGCTAGAACAGAACTAGCCTCCTCTATGACGTTGTGGTCGTTGCAGAATGCTCACCTGGCGTTACTTTGTTGTATTTTTAGTGTTGCTATTTAAAAAAAGCAGTGTTCTCTGGAGATATGATCTGCCTGCGAAATATCTGGAGATATGCCTGCCTGTGTTATTGCGCTAAACATGCATGCAACGTAATATGCCCATAAACAAGAAATGACAGAGACTGGTTATGTTGGTCATATCAGAACCATATTTTGCAACCTATCAAAATTTGTATCCTATAGGACAGGGGTCTCAAACTCGCGGCCCACGGGCCATTTGCGACCCTCGATACAATATTTTGTGGCCCGCGCCGGCAAAAGCTTCCTTATAGTGCGCTTCAGTGCTCCCAGTAATCCGCCGCATCCCCGTCGCTAAACGAGGGCTGCAGAGCCCCCAAATCGCCTGGGGGGAAATCCGCCGGCATTTCCTGGAAGGGGCAGAGCTTTCAGCTCTGCCCCTCCTGACGTCAATCGCGGCACATCGCCGCCTCTGCCCGCCCCTTTCACTCTTCCTTCACAGATTTTGTGAAATCCCAGCCTCATCCTGACTTTGCCTCCTGCGGCCCCCAGGTAAATTGAGTTTGAGACCCCCTGCTATAGGAGAAGGTTGGTGTTGGCCACACACACCATATAATGTATTTAAATATGTGTTCAATTCAAGAATTGCAATCCAATTTTTCTGACTGTAATATTTCAAAAATATGACCAATGTACCACACACAGCTATGTTCAATTTTTCCCCCAATTATGATTGGAAACTCTGAGAAAATTGCTAGGGTGTGCATATTAATTAACTGACAATCTAACAATCTTTATAAATTTAACAATCTTTGGAAAAATCTTCAGAACATTTTTTCCAGCATCTTGGATCAAACGGGAGATCCGTTCAAATTATTCAGTTGAATTAAAAAAAGTTTTTGCCTTTGGAGGGGGGGGGGAGAGATATCCAATCATATTTATTGAATTGCTGTAAAATCGGATCATTTTATTTTATCGTGTGTGGCCACCTTTAGGGAGAGGGTAAGTTGGTGTTAGGTGGAGGATGAGTGGAGGGTAGTTTTAGACACCAGGATGGGGGTAGGTTAGGCATGGGATGGGTGGAGGGTAGTTATAGGCAAAGGTTAGGTAAGTGTTAGGTAGAAAGGCTGGAAGATTCATGTGGGCAAAGGAATTATCGAAGTTGCAAATTCTGATGAAATTGCAAATATTTTCACTACAGGTAGCATTTTGTGCAACCTGTCAGTCAGAATTTGCACCCTGTAGGAGAAGAATGGCACAGGTTGGAAATTCTCGCAAAGTTCCATTTGTTTTCACCACACCAGTGATTATTTATTCCATGTGGTTTCCATGTAAAACTATAGACCATACATGTCAAACTCTTGGCCTGTGGGCAAAATCTGACATGCAAAGCTATCAAATTTGGCCAGCAAGTGGTTTCCCTAAGTTACATTATGTTTGGCTCATTCTTGACCACCAGGGAAGCTGTATCTGAGTTGTAGCCCTATATTGCCAGGGAAGTTATGTGGAGAAGGAGACAAATAGTAGTAGACACCAGGGAACTGTTCATAGGTGCAAAGAGGGAGCACAAGACACCAGGGAACTGTATAGGGGAAGAAGGGGCTACTAGACACCAGTGAACTTAAAGGAAACCTCAGGAAAAGGTAACATGAGCTTTACTTACCCGGGGCTCCCTCCAGCCCCTGGTGGCCAATTTGTCTTTTGCCGCAGCTCCCGTGTCCCTGGGATGGCATCCACTGCGCCTGCATGAGCAACGCTGTCAATCTGTGCAGAACGCTCCAGACCACATGAGCGGGATTGACAGCGGCACTCGCGCAGGCACAGTGGATGCTGAACTGGCGAGGTCAGCATCCGCAATGGAGGGGTTCCTGGGACACTGGAGCTGCAGCAAGGGACATATCAGCTGGAGGAAGCCCAGGGTAAGTAAAGCTACATGGGGGGGCGCATCTGGCTATAGGGAGGGGGGCTGCCTTGAACTGGGGGGTGATGATATCTGGCTGGAGGGGGGGGGCTGCCTTGAACTGGGGGGACATCTAGCCATAGGCAGGGGGGGCTGCCTTGAACTGGGAGGGACATCTGGCTGTAGAGAGAGGGGCTACCTTAAACTGGGGGGGGGGGACTTCTGGCTATAGGGAGAGGGGCTGCCTTAAACTGGGGGGACGGACATGTGGCTATTTATAATGGGTAGGAGGATGCCTCATACATCTGGTCATTTATACTGGGAAGTGGGCTTATACGCGAGTCAGTTACTATTTACTGTTTTTTGAGGGGAAAGTGGGTACCTCGGTTATACACAGGTCGGCTTATACACAAGTATACAGTGTCTTGTTTTCCCAAGCCACATTATTACAATAGATGTGACCAGCCCTGATACTTTTTTGTTTATAGGGTGGATCTGCTAAATGGGATTCTAGATCACTGTGAGGTGAATAACACCTTCCCTGCAGAGTATAGCCAGTGTAATGCAGCCTTTTCTCTCAGTGCTTATGTTATGTCTTGTAATGCTCCACCAAGAAGCAGATGATGGCTTTCACCAGTGCTGCACATTGGGTAATTGCTGAATACAGTGTTTGAGCATGATGTGGGAAAATACACTACAGAATATGGTTTGTGACCATTTCAAGTACATCATGTAGACTAAAACAAGTTGAAATATTCATGTAAATTACATTTATTTTTTTTTACCTGCTCACCTCTAAAAGTAAAATATCTTTAAACGACTCCCCTCCCCATCTGCACGACCGCTGTGGTGGTTTTTACCTGAATACTTTCCAAACAGGTCCTGATCTCTGTGGCCATTCTTGCCTGTGTTGCCATAGCCCACGCCCAGCTCGGTGGATGTGGCCTTATTGGTCAGCACCGAGCTGGGAGTGGGCCGCAGAAACACTGGTGGTAATGACCACAGGGCTCCAGACATGTTGGTCTTTGGACAAAAACCACCATGGCAGTGTTGCCGAAGGGGAGCGAGACTTTAACCACCTCATACCGTGGGCTGAAGGGTTCAGATTTGCTTTAATGTAATAGCAGAGCTTTTATAAACTCCCTATTTGCACTAAAAGTACACAAATAGGACATTTATAAACGCCCATTTTGCTGGAAGTGATTAAGAATATTTAACATTTATGGGGAGCTGGTGAGAAACTTTAATTTTTAATAGCTGATTCTATGTTTATATTTTATATTAAAGGAGTTCTGTGGCATGTTAAAAAAAAAAAAAAAAAAAAAAAAAGACACTTGCCTGGGGCTTCTATCGGCCCCCTGCAGCTGTCATGTCCCACACCGTCCTCCCACTCTGGACAACTCGGGTGGGAGACTCTGTCCATAGGACAACTATTAGTCATGCACTGTACAAAGTTGGCCTTTATGGAAGAGTGGCAAGAAGAAAGGCATTGTTAACAGAAAGCATAAGAAGTCCCGTTTGCATTTTGCCACAAGCCATGTGGGGGACACAGCAACCATGTGGAAGAAGGCTCTCTGGTCAGATGAGACCAAAATGGAACTTTTTGGCCAAAATGCAAAACGCTATGTGTGGCAGAAAACTAACACTGCACATCACTCTGAACACACCATCCCCACTGTCAAATATGGTGGTGGCAGCATCATGCTCGGGGGGTGCATCTTTTCAGCAAGGACAGGTAAGCTGGTCAGAGTTGATGGAAAGATGGGTGGAGCCAAATACAGGGCAAACTTGGAAGAAAACCTCTTGGAGACTGCAAAAGACTTGAGACTGGGGTGGAGGTTCACCTTCCAGCAGGACAATGACCCTAAACATAAAGCCAGGGCAACAATGGAACGGTTTAAAACAAAACATATCCATGTGTTAGAATGGCACAGTCAAAGTCCAGATCTAAATCCAATCGAGAATCTGTGGCAAGATCTGAAAACTACTGTTCACAAACGCTGTCCATCTAATCTGACTGAGCTGGAGCTGTTTTGCAAAGAAGAATGGGCAAGGATTTCAGTCTCTAGATGTGCAAAGCTGGTAGAGACATACCCTAAAAGACTGGCAGCTGTAATTGCAGCAAAAGGTGGTTCTACAAATTATTGACTCGGGCCGAATAATTACGCACACCCCACTTTGCAGTTATTTATTTGTAAAAAATGTTTGGAATGATGTATGATTTTTCGATCCACTTCTCACGTGTACACCACTTTAAAACAAGGAACACCAAGAGCCCCAATAGTGTAATATGTACTGGTAAATGGTTACTAAATAGAGTAAATATTAATATTCACAAAACAGGGTTACCATTAGGCAACCACTGTAAAGGCAGGTGGGAAGATTTTCCTGACCCCACTCAGGAATAAGAAGTCGCTCTCTGTAGATGAGAAAAAAGGGGGTTCAAAAGGGGGTCACAGGCACCTCTGTGACCGAGGTGCCTGGCTCTTCTACTGACCACATGTTATTGCTCCGTTGTTATTGCCTGATGAAGCGGGATCAAACCTGCGAAACGCGTTGCATATTTGGAGTTAATAAATATATATTGACTGTCTTTACTACAGTCGTTGTGTGTCTACTTGGAGGAGGGAAGTCCACCACTACCTCCCCTATTTACCAAGAATTTGGTTTTTAAGCTCATTTAGCTTCCTTTTATCCTTTTGGCGCCTCTGTCCTCCTGCATAGTGTACACCACTTTGTATTTGTCTTTCATGTGGAATTCCAATAAAATTGATGTATGTTTGTGGCAGTAATGTGACAAAATGTGGAAAACTTCAAGGGGGCCGAATACTTTTGCAACCCACTGTATATCCGTCCATAAAAACATGCTGTGAACAGTATAAACGTGCATACACATCAATACTCTCCTGCACTGTATAATAGACCCTTGCTTGACACATTTTTGGCAAGTTACAGGGGAAAAAAAGTTTTAAAAATAAATGTTATCACTTTTTGCACAGAAATCCTGGGAAAATTGAACGCCAGGGAGGTTTTTAATGCATTGGTATGTGTTGGTAGGGGTTTTTCCATAGCAGTGCATTGTGAAAAAGATTTCAGTTAAAACGCATATAGTGGGAAATGTGCCATAGGAAAACATGGGTATTACTTTTAAAATCTGTTTTCTTTCAGTGATAACTGAGAGTAATTGATTAACGGGGCACTATGGCGAAAAATTGTAACATTTAAAATATGTGCAAACATAGACCTATAAGAAGTATTTTTTTTCCAGAGTAAAATGAGCCATAAATTACTTTTCTCCTCTGTTGCTGGCATTTACAGTAGGTAGTAGAAATCTGACAGAAGCGCCAGGTTTTGGACTAGTCCATCACCTCATAGGGGATTCTCAGCAAGGCTTTTATTCTTTATAAAGATATTCCCTAAAAAGGATTTAAAGAGACTCTGAAGCGAGGATAAATCTCGCTTCAGAGCTCATAGTTAGCAGGGGCATGTGTGCCCCTGCTAAACCGCTGCAATAGCGCCGCTAAACGGGGGTCCCTTCACCCCCAAACCCCCCACACTTGGTCGCAGACTTGGTCGCTCCTGGAGGCAGGGCTAACGGCTGCAGCCCTGCCTCCAGTCGCGTCTATCAGCCGCGCATCGCCGCCTCTCCCCCGCCCCTCTCAGTGAAGGAAGACTGAGTGGGGCGGGGGAGAGGCGGAGATACGCGCTGGCAGACGCGCGTGGGGCAGGGCTGCGGCGGTTAGCCCTGCCCCAACCAGGAAGCGCTCCCCCGCTGAAACGAGGGGATTTGGGGATCAGGGACCCCCGTTAAGCCGCGGGATAGCGGCGGTTTAGCAGGGGCACACATGCCCCTGCTAACTATGAGGTCTGAAGCGAGATTTATTCTCGCTTCAGACTCTCTTTAAACAATGATGCTGGCCAGCTTCCCTGCTCCCTACACAGTTTTTTGGCAGTTGGACAGAGCAACTGCCTTTCAGTAAGTGCTTCTGAAAATAAATAAATCCCTGAAAATCCCCCATGAAGAAATTGACTTTTCCAAAGCCTGTCACTTCTGTCAGATTTCTACTATGTACTGTAAGTGACAGCAACATAGGAGAAGAGTAATTTATGGCTCATTTTACTCTGGAAAAAAATTACTACTTATTTGTATACGTTTGCACATATTTTAAATTTACAAATTTTCGCCATAGTGCCCCTTTAAGTATAAAAGGGGCCTTTGGAGATCCACATAAGGGTCCATTCACACTGAATCGGTTGCTGTCAGTTATAACCGAACAGACAACTCTCATACACTCCAGTGCCCATGATTCCATATTGGTCAGTTCACATATGCGTTTTAACTGAAAGCTTTTCACAATGCACTGCTATGGAACAAGTTAAAACGCAGCAGTTTTTCAGCATTCAGTGTAAACAGGGCCTTCGTGATAGCGCTTCTGTGGTGGTGGTAACGCTGCATAGAATGCATCCTTTCCACCAGTGCACATTTCAGCAATCCTCTACAGGATTGAACAAATTAGCTTATAAAATATCTGCAGTAATTTGCAGAGGGACTGTTTTTTTTTTGTTTTTTTTTTGTTTTGTTTTTTTTTCAAACTTTTACTAGTAGACCACTGAATGTTTTAAAAGGGTTCCATATTTTTCCGCTGGTGTGTCCTTTACATTTTTCTTCATTTTATGAGCTTTTTTTTTTTTTTTTTTTTTTTTTTTTTTAGCTACTTGTTTGGCGGCTACTGAAGACAATATTGGCTAAGAGCCCTCTGTGACTTTCATATTTAATTGCTAATATGTGAACCGCTCTGAATAAAAGGGGTGTTGTGCTTTCTTCTGCCTGAACAAGAAGCTCTTGTATAACTCAATATAACTCCTAACATGTGATAAGACGTCACGCTTAACCCTTCACCCCCATCTCACATGATCATCTTTATGGCATTGGTCTCTGCCCTTAGGCATAGTGATTGCTTTATCTTGTGAATTTTATTCTTTGCTTCTGAAACCAGAATGTTTCCTGTAACATGATTCACATGCTTCATTGATCTGCTACATAAAATGATTCTGACCATCTTCCAATTTCCTGATTTGATGACATAAAGTCCAACGTCAGCCAAAACTTTTTTCAGGTTTGGACAGACTGGGGAAAAGCTTAAATCTTTGACACTCTTTTACTGCTGCCTTTGTCTCCATTGGGGACAGTTCCCTTGTCACCCTGTACCAATTATGCATTGCCCCAAATTCAGAAAATTTTCTCTTGAGTTTTCCCACAGATGTTTTTGTGCTTGGTTGATGAAATACATTTTCAGCTCCCAGCAAGCAAAACAGTGCTCAAAATAAGTTCTCCCAGACTTGTCAGTGTTTTTTTATTACACTTTTCTTACCTACTTTTAGTCTTTTTTTTTTTTTTTGCAAATAGGAATGGCCAATGAGCATAATTAGTGTCTCATTTATCATCCCTACTTGCTAGTGCTGAAAAGGTATAATGTAGATTAGATGCAAAATCTTAAAGGGAAGGTCCAAGCAAAATAAAAAAGAGTTTCACTTACCTTACCTGGGGCTTCTACCAGCCCCATGCAGCCATCCTGTGCCCTCGTAGTCACTCACTGCTGTTCCAGTCCCCCGCTGGCAGCTTGCCGACCTCGGAGGTCGGTGTGCCGCATTGCGTACATTTTTACGCATTCCAACTAGTGCAGGAACATTAACACATACATTTTTACGCGTTAGTGGTTCAATGCGTACATTTTTACGCATTAAACCACTAATGCGTAAAAATGTATGTTAATGTTCCTGCACTAGCGGGAATGCGTAAAAATGTACGCAATGCGGCCCGCCGACCTCTGAGGTCGGCGAGCTGTCAGAGGGGACTGGAGCAGCAGTGAGTGACTATGAGGGCACAGGGTGGCTGCATGGGGCTGGTAGAAGCCCCAGGTAAGTGAAACTCATTTTTCTATTTTGCTTGGACCTTCCCTTTAAGGTGCCCATAGATTACTCGATTTGCAGCATCGACATCCCACAGATTCGATCATAATGATCAAAACTGGTATAGATAGATGCTGCAACATGGCTGCCCGATTGTTGTTTCAATCAATTCCTGGCTAAAATTGATCAAACCGATTGATCAGGCATGGTGCCCAGATTTTGCTCGGGTGTGTGGCAGTAGAGGCGCTCTGTTTCCCAGGGCTTTGGAGTCAGAACAATTTTTGGGTACCTAGGGTTGGAGCCGGACAATTTTTGTACCCCCTCAATAGCCCTGCAAGGGCTGTGAAGTCGGAGCAACTTTGGGTACTTGGAGTCTTTGGTTTCATAAACTGAAGAGTCAGAGTTGGATGATTGTTGTACCGACTCCTCAGCCCTGCGGTTTCCCAAGGACTGATGGAATTATTATAAATTAATAATAATAATTCATCAGAGAAATGAGGCGCTGAACATCAGGCATTGCATGCGTCCTAAGTGGAAAAGGGGCTAGGTTATGGTTATCACTCAAGCTCCCCGTTATTTTCTGTATAATCATGCTGCTGTGGGATTTCTCTGCTGTTTTCCGGGAGGGGGTACGACGACAATCCATCACATGTATCATATGAAAGTTTGCAGAAACAGAACATTCTTGCCAGCCAGTTAACTATTTTGCAAAACTAGTATTCTATTCTGGTGTCTGAGCACTTTTGCGTTACGGCTCTACAGTCCTGGATTCAAGTCCTATGAGTGACACTGTCTGCACTGAAATGAATGCTTTCTCAGTGTTAGTATTTAAGGTTTAGGTGTTTATCAAGCAAACGTATGTCTAACTTTGAGTCAAAACCTTTGTTTTTGTGTACAGATTATTTGTATAATTCTTTAATGTGTCTCTATTTAGGACATTGCGAGTATGGCTGAAGAGGGACAGTGGGCAGTACTGGCCAAGCATCTACCACACCATGTCATGTGAGTTCTCATTCTATACCTATGATGTCTCTTGTCAGTGACTACCCATGAGGTCAGAAGGGGTCCATACATAAAGACAATAGAGTGATGAGAACAGCACTCCAAGCTCTCAGTGGCAAAGCAAACATCAGACTGACTGAAGATGGCCATACATATGTCAATTTTGCGGCTTATTGACTATCCGATTGGATCATTAACAAGCATGCCCAATCGACGATTGGACCAATTTCAGGCCGAATTTGGTCAAATGTATTGATCAGACAGGCTGAGGTTTCTGTGGTTGATCGGGTGCGCAGCAGTAATGGCGTGGGATATTGCAATGACTGATGAACTCCCCTTTGCTGTCTCCCCAAATGTAAAGGTGACCCTCTCATCATGCAATTATACTTTAGCTGCTTGCTGTTGCTCGCCATGGTGCCCATTCATCTACAGCATTTGCGCCTCAATTGCTGCTGGTGTATAACATGTAGCGTGTGACAGCACACACACAACCCTAGTGATATATGCCGGTAGCCACGTGGGGCGACAAAGCGGAGGATAGATGGTTACTGCGGCGGGCGACAGAGGTCAGGTAAAGTATAAATGCACGGGGAGGGGGGCACATTCACATTAGGGAGGCAGCAGCGGATATGGCGTCACGAGTCCAATTCCCGAGAGATTTCATGCTGAAATTGATTAGGAATCGGCCTGCGATGTTTGGGCAACCAACAGATCTCTCTCTGATTAGATTTGATCAGTGAGATATGTCGGTTGAATCTAGCGATGTATGGGTCTCTTTACTGTGCAACTGCCAATAATTCACAATCCAATTGAACAAACATAGCGGGCACTAGTAAATGACAAATGTCCTCTTGATTGCATAGAGCTAGCCTCGGTCTGTGTACAGTAGAGAGTTCATAATATCAAAGTGAAACTTGCTGCACAATTGTTCTCTGCTGAAGAGCAGTTTGTTGTAGAGCTGTAACGATGTGGGTGAAAAGCTTTGGAGATAATGGGCATGATTCACAAAGCGGTTCACATGTGCGTTTTTTTTTTGCAGAACCGGCCATCAGGATCCAGGAAAATGGTCCGTTTTTTTAAAGCCAGTGTGCTGTAAAACGTCCCTTTTCCATCGGTTCCTATTGTGCTGCAAAACCTTCTGTTTCCGTTCTGCTAAGCGAAACTCCCCAGAGATTTGGGTCCTGCTGCATTTTTTGGTCTGTTCAGCGGAACGGACAACGGAACTGTACGGCCGGTTCCGTTGGCAAAACCTAATGTGAACCGAGCCTTTTTCATCTGTTTTCACCTTATCTGTTACATTTTAAGCTTCCAAAAAGCAAAAATATGATATAATTAAGGTAAGAAAAGTAATATAGAAATTAATTTAATCAGGGACAACTTATTTTGAGTGAATATTTTGCTTGTAAATGCGCTGAAAGGTTATTTTTTATCAATTAAGCGATAAATAAGACCTTTTTGAGAAGCTTTGCGAATAGAGCCCATTGTGTTGCATGTTTGTCTACTGCTGCCTTGTATACACCGTATA
The DNA here is from genome assembly GCF_040937935.1 of Hyperolius riggenbachi. Taxonomy (NCBI): domain Eukaryota; kingdom Metazoa; phylum Chordata; class Amphibia; order Anura; family Hyperoliidae; genus Hyperolius; species Hyperolius riggenbachi. The sequence continues at coordinate 127,166,950 of NC_090649.1, read as the reverse complement.
AATGGGGAGGTAGGGATTTTCTTTAGCCACGGTTGGACTGATGTGAATTGTAGATACATGTAAGTAGGGCATAATTCTTTGTAGCATCCTGGAAAGTCATTGTTTGTTTTGCTAACAAATAAGGAAGAACAGCCCTTAGCTAGGCAAGCTTTTTGTCTGTGTGCTCTGTCTGGGGGAAGAAGTCATTACACCTGTTGTGCAAGATGTGTTATACAATAGCCATGACCTAATAAAGACTGAAGTAAGAGAAATATGGAGGCTGTTCTTTTAAATACATAGTTTTATGCCTATTGCCTTATCATGCTGATCTCTTGTTATAAAACTTACCACACGGCATCAACAAGCATGCAGCCAGTCGAGTCAGAATGCCTGATCTGCGTTCTCCTTTTGATTTACTGAGTATTAAAGTCAGAGGATTAACACAAACAACATTTTTACAAAAAGTGGCAGCGTATATATTTAGATTTAAAATAACACAGAGGTCCGGGGAACACTTTCTGACCAAATTTTTCTGCGGGGGGGGGGGGGGGGGGGGGGGGGGGGGTCGCGGGTGTTTGCGCGACCTAGTGGTCAGTGTCGTGCGCAGCGGGTTATGGGGGGGAGGGGGGCTGGGGTGTGGCTGCATAGCTAGCATAGTTGCCCCAGTATAGGGAGTTTAGTTGCCCCAGTATGGCTAGTATAGTTACCCTAGTATAGTGTCCCAGTATAGCTAGAATAGTGCCCCAGTATAGCTAGTATAATGGCTAGTATAGTCCCAGTATGGGTAGGTAGTGCCCCAGTATAGCCAGTATAGTGCCCAGTATAGCTAGCATAGTGCCCAGTATAGCTAGCATAGTGCCCAGTATAGGTAGGTAGTGCCCAGTATAGGTAGGTAGTGCCCCAGTATAGTGCCCAGTATAGCTAGCATAGTGCCCAGTATAGGTAGGTAGTGCCCAGTATAGCTAGTATAGTGCCCAGTATAGGTAGGTAGTGCCCCAGTATAGTGCCCAGTATAGCTAGTATAGTGCCCAGTATAGCTTCCTAGTATGGGTAGGTAGTGCCCCTCCCCCTCTACTCCTGTTACCTTATCATGAGCGGACGGCCGCTTGTCCCACTAGATTCCCCCGTAGCCGCTCTCCTCAGTGGCATCTCCTATTACAGCAGCGCGCTCGGCGGCTGCTGTGATGAGCAGGAAGCGGTACAGCGGCTTCCTGTAGCAGCGATATGCATCGCCGCTACCATGGGAACCGCTGTACCGCTTCCTGCTCATAAGAGCAGCCGCCGAGCGCGCTGCTGTAATAGGAGATGCCACTGAGAGCGGCTACGGGGGAATCTAATCGGACAAGCGGCCGCCCGCTCATGATAAGGTAACAGGAGCGGGGGCCGCGGGGAGGAGTGAGAGGCCAGACCTGCCGCAGCCCGGTGGTTAGGGACCCCTGCCGTACAGCACACCAGGCAACCTCTCGCGGCACGCTAGTGTGCTGCGGAACAGCGGTTGAAAAACACTGATCTAGAGCGCAGACAAAGGTGGAACTGAAATAAAGTTCATGCGCTGCACAAGTACCTCTGGTTCAAAGATCGCCAGCGGATCGCTTGCGGAACGGCAGTTGGGGGGGGGGGGGGGTTGGCAGCTACACACCCACGTATTACTGTTGGCTGAGGCGGTCGTTATCACCCACCTCAAATGACTGTTATCAAATATGTGTACAAGCCTTTAACTGAGAATAAAATGAGATAAACCATTGTATCTCTCCTCCTACTCCTAAAAATGACTTGGATATCCCAGAGTTTTAAGTTTCACGAATAAATGTATTGTCTCTCAGCCCTTCGTCCCATGTCTCATAGAGCTCAGATATATGAACTTTGGACCCTTTTTTTTTTTTTTTTTTTTTTTTTTTTTTACCCACCCTTTTTCTTTCAGCAAATCCTTATCAGTGCGGGACAGTATAGTCTAACATGGTTCCAATTGGAGAGAAGCTGTCAGTTGCATAGCTGAATATTAACTCTTTCAGGCAGGGAAAGAAGAGAAGGTGCACAGCGTATTTATTGTTATGCTTGGCACTGTGCATGCACATGTCTATCTCATCATGTCACCTCTAGAAGTGTCTGTGTCCCTCGCTGCAGCTGTGGTCTTCTCTGGTGTCCTGCTATCAGCCTGTAATGAATCGCTGACCCGATGGGGTTGGGGGCTTCTGCCCATGTGCGTGACATGCGCGCACTACCCGTGATCATGGCACCAGGAGTTTTGTGTGCACATGCGTACCACAGCGCATACATGGAAGCCGCAATCAATTACAGGCTGACAGCGGGATGCCGTAAAAGACCGCAGCTGCAGCAAGGGACACATAGCCTTCTCGGGGCTGGAAGAAACCCCCAGGTAAGTTAAAAAGTTTTGCAGCTCCTGAACTGAATAGTTCTGCTGCATGCAGGTTTTGCAGTGCGTATACAACTTCCTTTATTATAATCCAATTACTTCCTGGTGCACTTTTAGAGACCTTGCCTGCATATCTCAGGTGTACACAGATTGGTTTTACTAATCTCAGACCTGCACTATATGGCAGCCTTCACTCATCAGTAGACAATATGGAATTTAGGGGCCAACCTTTGCAATCCAACAAAAGATCAATTCATTGAATGCCAATAACAGTACTATCCGGTATGAAAAAAGTCAAATGTAGATTCTGTCAACCTACCTTGAGAAAAGATTGATTCTTACAGATTTCTGTTGTATTGTATTAGGTTTTACAACTCTCCTTGTGGTTTCCCCAATGCTGGGGAATTTAGGAAGAGGTTTGCTAGAACTTTCTATGGACTCTTGGTGGTATCATTCAGATGGATACTACCAGGTCTTAAAGGACAACTGAAGCAAGAGAGTTATGGAAGCGCGTACCTATGAACTAGCCGCCGGGAGACTTGGGGGCAGGATACAGCCGATATACGGCTTAACCTGCTCCTGACGTGGATGGTAGGGAATTATAGTGTGTTAAAAGTAACTTAAAGGAGTTATCAGCCAAAATGTACAAAATGAGCTTTACTACCTGGGGCTTTCTCCAGTCCCTTGCAGGCGACTGTCCCACGCCGACCGCGCTGCTCTGCGTCGCCGTCCAGGTCTCCGAGCACAGTGCGGAGGCTGACACCCGAGGTCGTCCTCACTGCGCCAGAACCAGGACGACCTCGGGGTCGACCTCCGCTCCTTGCTCGGAGACCGTGACGGCGGCGCAGAGCGGTGAGGTCGGCGTGGGACAGTCTGCTGCAAGGGGCTGGAGAAAGCCCCAGGTGAGTAAAGCTCATTTTGTACATTTTGGCTGATAACTCCTTTAAGATCCATCTTCTGACGGCGCCAAAGTTACTCACTGTCGGCTGCTATAGCCTATAGCCTTAATTCCTATTACAGTCTATGGTGGAGCCAGCTGTGTCTAAACCTCATATGGAAGCTGCCATATTTATTTCCTTTTAAGCAATACCAGTTGCCTGGCTATCCTGATGGTCCTCTGCCTCTAATACTTTTAGCCATAGACCCTGAACAAGCATGCAGCTGATCAGGAGTTTCTGACATTGTCTGTTATTCAGACACTACTGCAGCCAAATAGATCAGCAGGGCAGCCGTATTTTGTTGCTTAAAAGAGAATACTACTTGAATTATTAGGACTACTACTCTTCTGCATGATCTGGCATTGTATGACTCACGGCTCATCACCTGTATTATGTTGTCCGTACCTTTACTCCATCCAATATATAATACAGCTTCTCGGGTGTTCAGTTAGTAATGGCAAGATGAATGCAACATCTTACAAGAGGACATATTGCACTCATCAGCCTGAAAGCTGCACACGGGATGGACTCTCCAACTTGACGACGATCCCCAAAACAAGTTTAAATTAACCCATGATTGGCTACAGCAAAAAGTAAAGTCTCAGTGGCCATCGCAGTTTCCTGACCTCAATGTCATTGAGCCACTTAGGAGAGATCTCAGAAATGCAATACAGACCAAGAATTTACAGGAACTGGAGACTTGTTGCCAGGAAAAATGGGTAGATTTACCACCTGATAAGTCCCTCATCCGCAAATATCCTAAAAGCCTACAAGACCTAACTGATGCTAAAAGGAAGGAATGTGCAGTTTTAAGAACTAAGGGTATGCAAACTTTTTAACGTAGGACTTCCCCGTATTTCATTATGGTTATTGTAATGCTTACTTTAACAATTGTATTATTTTGAGATGTCCCATAGTTAAATTTGAATCCCAAGAAAAATAAAACCTTTTACAAAATCTCGCAGGGTATGTAAACTTATGAGCACAACTGTACACACAGCTTTCTTCAGCCTGAATTATTAGTTACATTGTTTGATATTTCTTTCAGCTCCATGCTCTGCACTGAGATACCACCATGACAGCAGGAAAATCTTTGTGGGTCAGGATAGTGGAGCCATTGTGGTGAGTCCGTTCAAAGTGAGGAGGCTTGTCTCAGATCAATACATTGTTGTGGTTTGTGATGTGTAAGGCCCGGTGCACACCAAAAACCGCTAGCAGATCCGCAAAATGCTAGCAGATTTAGAAACGCTTTTTCTTAATTTTCTGTAGCGTTTCAGCTAGCGTTTTGTGAAGCGTTTTTGGTGTAGTAGATTTCATGTATTGTTACAGTAAAGCTGTTACTGAACAGCTCCTGTAACAAAAAACGCCTGGCAAACCGCTCTGAACTGCCGTTTTTAAGAGCAGTTTGCGTTTTTCCTATACTTAATATTGAGGCAGAAACGCATCCGCAATCCAAAATCTGCAGCAGCCCGGGAGTATGCGTTTTTGCAAAACGCCTCCCGCTCTGGTGTGCACCAGCCCATTGAAATACATTACCCAAGCGTATCCGCAGCCGCAAGCGGATCGCAAAACGCAGTCGAACCGCTCTGGTGTGCACTAGGCCTAACAGGGGAAACAGTTTTGTGATCTTAAATGCCAGGCTAAAGAGGCGGCTTTTCAATTTTGATTTAAATGTCTCCAAGGTTGGAGCTGTCTTGATTGTGTGGTGAGGCATTTCCGAGGGTAGGGGCAGCATGACAGGTGACCCTGGTTTCAAAGGTTTTGAGTTTGATTCTGGGCGTGGTCAAGTTATTACATCCTGTTGTTCTGAGGTTGTGGGAGGTGTGATGCAGTTGCAACAACTGTTAAGTTGTTACACTGTAAGATTGTGACTTCAGTTAACATTGTAGCTAATACTTGGTTATTATAGTGATCCCACCACCACCTTTCCCTTTAACAGTTGTTTAGTATAAGACAAAAGGTTTAAAAGTCTTGATAAATACTATAAAGGGAATCCGTGGTGAGAGGGATATGGAGGCGGACATGGTTAATTCCTTTTATATAGTGCACTTGCCTGGCTGTCCTGCTGGTCCTCTGCCTCTAATACTTTAAACCATAGACCCTGAACAAGCATGCAGACTAGATGTATAGCACTGCCAAACTACTGGTATTGTTTGAAAGGAAATAAATATGGCAGCCTCCAATGGATCCTTTTAAATTGTGCACTTGAGGCATGACCGCCACTGCCAAATGTTCTTTCTGTTATGGGCTTAGAATGCCTTCTAGGAGAGTTGCTACCAATCTGCCACTTGCCATACCTCCCAATTGGGATGTAAGGGGGTGTGGCAAAGCCCCCATTAAAATCCCCTCCCCTTAGGTTAGGATCACAGTGGGAATTGCATTGCATCGCATACAGCGAAACCTAGTCAGTAAAAGTATGCTTCATTGTTACTGTTAATGAATACAGTGCATTACGGTGCCGCATACAGTTGAGCTACTGTGAACGTCACATAGGTGAAGCATTGTAGTGCGTAAAGCAGCTGTTGCTCAACTGACCACTGTGAACATAGCATTAGGGTCAATGTGGAGAGGTGGGCGATGGTTTGACCAGTATATGTTTGGGGGACACACACTTTTAATGGAGGAACTTTACTAAAAGTGCGTAACAGTGCTTAATATTACATTATTAATTGTGCATAAAGGATTGTCAGTGGCCCATTGTAAAATTATACCTCACGTCCTGTACGTAATTATGAAGGTCCTAGCTTTGTGACTAGATACAGATGCTGCAGTTGCATGATACAGACCAGCACTGTTATTTGGCTTGAGGATTGACATACTATTGTCTGAAAGATGCCTCCATATTAGCATGATGGATGGTATCTGTCTGTACTTATTACATTGAGGAAAGCATTCATTCTAAACAAATTGCCTATGAATGCCTGAATGGCGGGACTTGCTGAGAGGAAAAAAGTGCTGTGGAGGGCCCTTGCAGGAATGTGAGTTGGGGTAGCCGTGAGGTATAACAATAAGGCCCAGGGCCGGTTTAAGCAACAATGGGGCCCCAGGGCAAAATAAACCTGGGGGGCCCCCCCAACATATACCCCGGAACAAAAATCGGCATTAGGGGACCTTTTTTAAAGCTGGTATAGTCAGGGTGTGAAGCCAATCGGTCGGAGCTCCACATTCTGGCTATCCCAGCCTGCATGGGGGACAAGGGGTTAAAAAGTTTTAGGAGGGGGGACCCCACATAATTTAAAAAAAAACAAAAAAATTCCCACATTCTAAACATAAAAAAAATTTTTTGGGGGAAAATAGGAAAAAATGCCAGGGATCTTCATACAGCCATATTGCGGCTGTATAGCGATCCCTGGCCAAAGCGCTGCGGCTGCGTATGGACCCCCTGGAATCCCCGTCAGGAAATGTATTGCGCTTTCGTTTGATGCATGTAAAATTACACTACCGTTAGGTTTGCTACTAAAAGTGACATTTACCGCATTCATTTAAAAGTATACTTTTTTCCTTCGAAACTTTTTAAAATCGATTTTCTCAAAAACTATAAGTTCTTTTTGAAAAAATGTTTTTTCCTCTTATCCCTAATGATCTCCTTAACTTATCCTGCAAATTTAGGGTTTCTAGCATTTAAGGGGGATTTGCTATTAACCATTAAAGTCGGCAGGTTTTTAAATGTGTATTTTTTTTTCCTTTGAAACTTTAAAATCGATTTTCTCAAAAACTATAAGGCCGATTTGAAATTTTTTTTTTCCTCTTGTAGCCACTGGGGCCCCCTACAAGCTCTGGGGCCCTGGGGCAGCTGCCTTCTTTGCCTCTATGGTAGCGCCGGCCCTGATAAGGCCTCTTTCACTCATACTGCATCGTGTCGTGGTACACTCCCCCTTTGCAGTGACCATTAGTATCTATGAGACTAGCCACACTACCCGCCATGCAACAAGATGGGGCGGAAGTAGTTCTGAGGACACAGACTCTGCAGTGTGTCGCTGAGAGGTACCGAGGAGCAGGTATTTGCATTGCAGTCTAAGGTACCGCAACAATCTGTTTAAATTGTGTCGGTGCAATGCACGTGCGTCAATCGGCCAAAAAACGTTGACCTACTTCTGTCCAGCACAGTGACGTACTTCCTGTCCGGCGGCTGAGCTGTGCATATTACCCTGTTGGCGCACTCAGCCGCAGGGTAATGTGCAAGGGGCAAAACACTAGGACACATGAGAGGCAACGGCCCCAGGCTCTTCCACCAACCAGGACCCCAACTCCACATGCAACACCAAAGGGCAGCACAGGTGGACCCCAGTGCTCCCACCACCAGGGAGATCACCCACAACAACCACAGAATCAAAATGCCAAACACAAGGAAGCGTTTACACACTCCCACAGAGTACTTATCCATTTAAATTGGTCCACAGACAGCTTTTTCAGCCAATAAAAAGTGCACATACTTGCACCTGTTTCTGCAGTACCAAATCTTGCAAGACCTGAGACAGAAAGTGCAAGGGGCAATGGTGCGGTGCGATTGTCCAGCCCTGGGCTCTCCTGCCACAGGACAATCGCAGCATGCCATATGTGAAACCAGCCTTAGGCTTCTAAGGTGCAACAGTACTGTTCATTTAAAAGCATGTAGTTACTCTTTACTTTTTAGCTTGGATGCACTATTGATGACTTGATCTTCATTTTTCAGTGATGAATGTGTAGCTTGTGTAGAGTTGGCTTTATCATATGCTTCTCTTTCAGGTGCTTTTTCAAGTTCGGTAGTTGTTTATTTTGGCTATATTTTTAGAATTTGCTTTTGTGACATCTGAAGATCTGTTTAAAACCTCTGTTAACAAGATACAGCTTTTCGTTTTTTTTCTACTAAATAATGCAAGGTTGTACAAGGGCCATGCTATGAATATAACTCTGTAACCATGGTAAAATTCATTTTTCTATTCTTGCACACGCCATAGATCTGAGTTGCACAGCATGCAAAATATAGGTGGAAGGTTTGGTTCAGACTATGCCTGGCCCAGCTGGAGGGGTAACATGTCTGTATTGAACATATGCACACTGCTGATCCAGGTGTCCATTGCAGGGTCTTTTACTCCAAAGCAGTTGCATAATGTGTTTGCCAGATTACAAGAGGCCATCATTTCCTGGAGTCATATACAGTCTCTTTGCGCTGCTGCAATGACACAGTCACCCAGCAGCAGTTCAGGTTGTACTTTAGACTGCTTTTGTCTGGGTCCAGGAAACGTATGGGATCAATAAAATAAAGTAAAAATATGAAACTGGTTTTACTCTTTAGACATAAGGACCCCTCTGTGGACCTTTTTGAATTCTGTGAGAATAAGGTTTATATAGATGGGGGGACTTCTTGCCCAATTATTGAGCCTTCTTTTGCCTGCAAACTTGACCTCTTAAAGCTTATTAGCTGAGCTAACTACTGTTTTTTATGTGTTGCTGTTTTAACAGTAGTCTGTGTACTTCCCCTTTTTGGTTATTTCTGTCTTTCTCACTCAAATCCTATGTAAATAATTCTTCTTTTTATTCACCTGTCAATGTTGTTGTGTGTGTTTTTTTTTTTTTTTTTTTTTTTTTTTTTTTTTTTTTTTTTTTTTTTGCCTTGCTGGTTTTAGCAAACTTGCAACACTTAGGCTTGGTTCACCTTACGTCCACTGCCCTGTATTTTGATAGAGGTAGCATACTTAAAGCAGTTTTCTATAAGCTGATTCACCTGGATCTGTTTCATCTCATCTGGGTTTTGTCTGTTTCTGTAAGAGGATTCCTGACTGTTATGGTTTTATTTTGGATAGCAGACTGTGTTTCCATTCATTTGGCATCACGCATGCATCCTGAAGTGGTGGCAACCTTGCAAAGGACCCTGGAGTGGTATAGCACATCTGTGTAGTAAGGATATGGCATCACTCTGGCATAGTGTGAACTTATCCTTAACCACATAACGACCAGCTAACGCCGATAGGCGGCGGCTGGTCGTTTGTGGGTTTCCATGGAAACGAGCGGCCGTTCCATGTCAGTTCACGGAGGGTGTCTCCGTGAACAGCCTGCGAGCCTCCGATCGCGGCTCGCAAGCTAAATGTTAACACGCGGGGAAGAAATCCCCTGTGTTTACATCATACGGCGCTGATGCGCAGCAGCACCGTAAAGGAGATCGGCGATTGCCGACATCTGATAGGCTGAAGCCTATTAGAGGCGGCGCAGGACGGATCGCCGTCCTGTGCCGCCCATAGGAAGGAGGGGAGGGAGGAGAGGACAGGGAGGCTGGGAATTGCTGCGGAGGGGGGCTTTGAGGAGCCCCCCCGCTCAGCCACACAGCGGCGATCAGACCCCCCAGCAGGACATCCCCCTAGTGGGAAAAAAAGGGGAGGGGGAAGTCTGATCGCACTGCTGCAAACACGATCTGTGCTGCGAGCTGGAGAGCCCACGCAGCACAGATCACAGAAAACAGCCCCGGTCCTTAAGTGGTTAATGTGTGTCTTTTGGGTGGTGGTGGTGAGGTGCAACGGAAAGTTGCCAAGCAAGAAAGAAAACAATTAAGTTAGACTTTTTGCTGTAACTTCAGTCTTTCCATTTCTGTGCTTTTAACAAAAGGTTATTGTAACCGTACATATTTTTTTTCAATGCAGGAGTTCCTTGTTGCTGATGACTATAACAAAATGAACTTTGTCAAGACGTACCCAGGTAGGTCTACTACAGTTGGCTGATGGTGTAATGGTTAAGGGCTCTGCCTCTGACACAGGAGACCAGGGTTCAAATCTCGGCTCTGCCTGTTCAGTAAGCCAGCACTAATTCAGTAGGAGACCTTTGGCAAGTCTCCCTTACACTGCTACTGCCAATAGAGCGCGCCCTAGTGGCTGCTGCTCTGCTCTGGCGCTTTGAGTCCGCAAGGAGAAAAGCGCAATATAAATGTTATTTGTCTTGTCTTGTCTACTAAGTATCATCTTATACCCTTGGCTTTATTACTAAGTATCCTCTGTTTTCATCTTCTCAGACTTTCTCGCTAACAGGTAATTGTGTTTCCCCCTGAACAGCCCATCAGAACCGAGTGACAGAGGTCATGTACTCTCCGGAGCCCGAATGGGTCATCAGCACGGGACAGGACAAATATCTCACATGGATGTGCACTCAGAGCGGCTCCTTGGTGGGCAGATATGCCTTCTCTTCCTGGGCATCTTGCCTCCAGTATCCTTTACAACATTTTGTCAGCTTCTGAGAGCTTTTCTGCCTCGACTTTGCCCCCTCTGCATCATGTACATAGAACATAACTAAGGCAAAATGATCCCTTGGCCGACATTGCAAGACCGAGGTTGTGCAGTTGCATCGCTAGTCCTAGACTAGCAATGTGTTCTGTTGCTTTGTGGGGTGGCAGAGGGTCGACAATGTAGTGTGGGAGTGAGTGGGGAGAACAATGCCCTCGGCCAAATCGATCTGCCTGGCTGATAGACCAGGGAGTGCTGTGGTATTTACAGGTGCAAAACCATCTTCACCAAATTTGTCCTGCCCACCTCTGGCAAATATAGTTTAGACCACGCTTTACATTTATTCTGCTCATATGCAAGCAGAGGAAATATTTAAGATTCCTTAGTAATTGCCATCATCATATAAGCTGATTTTCCCTTCCATATTTGCGGTCTGGAAGTTCTTAATACCTGTATGTAAGGAAATGCAGCACGCTAGTGGCTCAGCTGCTAAGGCAAATCCACTAAATAAAAGTAAGTATAAAGGAGAACTCTTTAAAGGCAGCTAAAAAACGTCCAATGAAGCAGCAGTGTGCTTTTCCTCAGTTGGTAGTCATCTAATGCAGGGGTCCCCAACCCCCAGTCCGTGGCCCACTATCGGGCCACAGGCTGTGCTAAGCTGGGTTGGCTGGCCCATCTGAGTTCACAGTGCACAGTAGCGTTGCTAAACTCTGCAGGATGCTATAGATAAGCAGAGCCATCTTCAGTCATTGTTCCTGCTGTCATCTGGTGTCTGTAATTTGCAATGCAGCATGCTCTGTCTGTATGGACACCAGCCACAGAGTTCCATCTGCTAGAGGTGAGCAGCTGTTGCTGGAAGCTAGTGCAGGAAGAATAGGAGGCTTAGGGAAGTGTAAATGTGAGTGTGGGGAGGAGGGAAGTGTAAATGTGAGTGTGGGGAGGAGGAAAGGGTAAAACTGAGGGAAGGCAGATGAAGGTAGTGATGGGCTCAGGAGTACATAACTAGCCGAATTCGTGATTCTAATGAGGCTTAATAGCCTCAGGTGTGTGGCTGGGAGAGAAGGGGGTTAATTACCCAGATGTCCGGTGCTTCTATGCGTCTCACACGCTCATACGCGTCCAATGGGACGCATTCCACGGCTCAATACTGCATACTTCCTCCTTCTGCCGGAAGAAGGAAGTGCGGCATTGAGTCGTGGAATGCGTCCCTTTGGACATGTGTGAGCATGTGATACGCATAGAAGCACCGGACATCTGGGTAATTAACCCCCTTGTCTCCCAGCTGCACACCTGAGGCTAATACTGGATGAAAGTAGGAAAGGCTGGAGGTGTCTGTGCCAGTAAACGGGGAAGTACCCCCATCTTTCTCACCATCTGTCTCTCCAAATGTACCTTGTGCTGGTGAGTTATGCAGCAGCCCCAGTGCAGATGCTTCTTTTCCAAAGTGCTGAGGGTAATGAGGATGGTGGTTGGGTAGGGCTGGTGCTGCAAGGACTTCTTTATGTAATGACACCACCTGTACAAAAACTTCTCCCACATCCTTTCATTCCAGTGGTTCTGGAGGTGCGTTTAACTATCAGGGACAACAGGGATGATTTGCATATTTAGCAGTGATGCATTGTGGGGCACCTCATATGTTCACTCCAACCTGAATAATCGCAAATACATTTTCTTTTAAGATGGAAAACTTCTATTCTCGCTTACAAATTCATCATTTGTCTACGTATATTTATGTATTCTTACCAGGCATGAATCCCATTTGGTCAGGGTGCACTCAGGATAGAATTACTGAGTTTACTCAAATGGCCAGAATTGTTGCTAAGATATGAATTTTGTCAGTTAACTATGAAATAGGCCTAAATGCGTCCCTACAGGCAGGGCTTGTAATAGAAAAGGGGAGGTTTCTTGATACTTTTTGTATACCTCAACAGGCTAGCTGGCATCATTTTTATTGCATTGATAAAATGGCATTGAACTAAACTCATAAATTGTATGTCTATTGGCTTTTTAAACACTGACCTGTGAACAAACTTAGGAAGAGGACAGTTTCAGGCTTTTTCCTCTTAAACGACAACTGTAGTGAGAGGTTTATCGAGGCTGCCATATTTATTTTCTATTAAACTACCAGTTGCCTAGCAGCCCTGCTGGTCTATTTAGCGTCAGTAGTATTTGAAAACCACCAGAAAAAAGCATGCAGCTAATCTTGGCAGATCTGACAATAATGTCCGAAACACCTAATCTGCTTCATGCTTGTTCAGGGTCTATGGCTAAAAGTATTAGAGGCAGAGTATCAGCAGGATGTCCAGGCAACTGGTATTGCTTAAAAGGAAACCACAGTTGTCCTTTAATTCCTGTAGACAGAGATGTGGATAGAAGTCAGCTGTTATGCGATCATGAGGTCTTCTGAAACATTCTGTTGTCTGATAGAGCTCAGCCTGTGTATCGGCTCCTTTCAATGTCATGTTAGCAGATTTCATCTTATCCATGCAGGAAATTTCCATTAACTTCATGATTGCTTTAAGAACAGTGTTTTCATCTATGCAAATGATTTGACATGAAGAGATGCATAGGAAAGATAAACAGAGATGCTGTACTTTCCGGCATATAAGATGACTGGGCGTATAAGCTGACCCCAACTTTCCCAGTTATTAAAATATACATTTTGGGATATACTCGCCATATAAGACCATCTCTCTTGACTGTTGGACATTTGTATACTGTACTGTATGTACTGGTGCTATACTGTATAGAATCAGAATCATTTATTTCGCCAAGTACAACTGGGGGTGTACCCGGAATTATTTTTGACACAGGGTCGGTGATGGAACAGCATAACGCAAGCAGCGATAACATTACATGCAGTATAGAGAGGTACAGATACTGGTGCTGTACTGTATGTGGTACCCAGTATACAATAACCAGCCAATCACGGCAAGCGACGTACCTTACAGGTGATTGGCTGGTTGTTGCATACAAAGGCTGTTTGGATTGGTCAGCTATCACTGTCTCCAAGGCTATCAAAGCGGTAGCGCAAACACGCCCCTTTCACCAGTCTGGCCTGCCTATGTATACTATTACCTCCTTCTCTGCCTCTCAGATCTCGCACATACAAGGGCGGGCTAGACGGATGAAAGACGCGTGTTTTTCTGGGCACAGTGGTGCCCCTCTATCTCTCTCTCCCCTTTTTTTTTTTTTCTTCTTCCATACCACGGGCATCTCAGACGCCTGCAGCTTGCTCTGCCCTTCACTTACACTTTCCCAGTGAGGTGCCCCCTCACCTCATCGGGACCGTGTTAAGTCACTTCTTCTTTCCACAAATCATGGTGAGTGGATTTTCTTCTACCATACTTGGACAGCACCACCCTTGCTGCTTTCATACTGTGGCCGCGGATGTTTTTGAGGTCCCCCCACCGCATGCGGCAACTGCAGATTCTCCAGTCCGGCTCGGAAGTTTCAGCACCCGGCGTATAAGACGACCCCTGACTTTTGAGAAGATTTCCCTAGGTTAAAAAGTAGTCTTATACGCCAGAAAATACCACTAGTCCTACTAATAATTGGTGTAAATCCATGTCTATTTGGTTAAGGGAACAATCCTGATAACACATGGCTGTAAAGTTTAGAGAATTTTTTTTTGTTGCAGAATTTACATCACACTGATATGGCTGCTGTTTAAACTTCAGTCTTATAAATTCATATTTTCATCAACTGAAAATAAGATTCTGAGACTCTATTTACCGTTAGAGCCACACACACCACACACAGTGGTCTCCTAAATTTGTTAGATTTGCTTTAAAGGATACCACAACCGAACGGTTGTGGTAGAAATGATTGCAGCACTGTGTAGGGTGTAATGAGCACATACCTGCTGTCCCTCCAGCCCCCCTCCATCTGCCGCCGTTCTCAATCTATAGATCCTGGTGTGCGGCGACTTTACTGAGCTTTGCCCCAGACATACTGCGCCCTGTGTGCGCAGTATGTCCTTCCCCCTTCACTTCTGGCCGGCACATAGTGCAAGGCTCAGAAGCACGCTGTCCCCTCTGCTGTGTGTGCGCTCCACTACACCGAGCGTCACATGCTAATCATGTGACGCTTGGTGTAATGGAGCGCACACGCAACACAGATGTGGTATCCTTTAACTCTTTTTTTCTATATAAATAATACATTTTCTTACTTATTTATACATCATGTTTATCGGTGTTTGTTCTGTTTAATGCTAACAACTACACACTTTTTATACAATTTGATTAATTAGTTTGCCTAAATACTTTCCATTTTGTTTTAGTGTTTAAGTTCTTGTGAATACAATACATTATTGTATATTTTAATACTAGTTCAGGACTATATAAATAGACCCCTTTTAGTACTTTGTCTTGTTGAGACTTGTCTTTGTATTATGCCCGCTGATTGATTCTTGACTAACTTGTTCAGATACGATGACGAAACCAATTATGCCTTTGTTGGGGATTTCTCTGGACAAGTTACACTACTGAAGCTGGAGAAGGGCAACTGTACTGTTATATCTACGCTTAAGGGCCATGAAGGTACCGTATTGTTCGAAATACAAGATGCTCCGGAAATAAGAGATGCACCTAGGTTTAGGGGAAAAAAAGAAAAATACTAAACTTATGTGCCTATAGTTCAGGGACGTCTTATGGACCATAGATGTCTCTAAGCTAGTCTTTCTAAGCTTCACTGACCAGCTGCACTACAGTAACCCCTGCTGACCCTAAGGCTATATTCACATTATAAATCACCAGCGCTATCGCAAGCACTGAGCGATTTGAGGTTTTTAAAGCCCTTTTCCCTGTGCTTTGCGCTTTAAAACGCTTTTCTAAGTAAAGGAGGGATGGGAGAGCAGTGATTGGGTGACATCACGTGGCAGCTTGGGGAGCGGCATGAACAATGGGATCGGCTGTTGCTGGAGGTGAGTTGATCAGCCAGGCAGATCGCAAGCCTGTGCACACATGCCTGATTATCAGCTGAGGTGGTCGTTTTCAGCCGCCTCAGCTGACTTCAGTCAGGCGTGTGTATGAGCCTTTAGTGATTCTATTCATAAACACACCTGATTGGAAAGACCACTTCTTTCTGTGCTCATAAACTTTTAAAGTAAACTAAGCACCTAGGTGCTACTAAATTCACCAAACATGTCGCACTAACCTTCCCCTAAGGGAGTTTTGTAACTGTTATTGGCTTTTCTGAGAGGGCGCAGCAAGCATTCGTTTACTTCTATGTTAGCCTTCATAGAGTGGCGTAGTTGATAAGCTCCTCCAAGCACTTTATACGCAACAATCGATACGGCGCACCAAAACCTGCCAAGGACAGCCACAGTGTAAGAGTTGCAAGAAGGGGATGGGGAACAGTGTGTTTATAACTACTATTCAAAGCATCTATAGAAGTGCATATTATCAGCATAAGACCAATAAAGAGCGAATACTGTGTAAGAAAGAGGGCCCCTCTGACCCAAAGACCCCGATACGGCCGTAACCTCTGCACCCGCTATTGCTACTCCACTGCCTTCATCTTCTCTGTCCCTATACTGCAGCCTGAAGTACCTACTAATCGCTCTGTTATGAATATGGCCATCCTGGAAGCCAAGTCAGATGGGCAGAAACTGGAAGATGTGACCAATGCTCTATAAATGTGAAAATCTACAGATTAGCATAAAAGTACCATTATTTCTAGAGGAAAAACACTTTTAGGCCCCTGCACACTGCAAATCCGTTTTGCGATTCCGATTTTCAATTCCGATTTTCCCTGAATACATTCAACAGAAAAACGGATCAAAGAAATGCAGCATGCAGTAAAGATTAAAAATCTGAATCGGATGTAAAAACAGATTTTAAAAAGTGGAATCGGAATTGCATGCAGTGTGCAAGAGGCCTTATGATGATCAGCTGACCACCACTTTCATAAAATGTCCGTACATTTCTTCTCCCTACGACGCACTAACCTACTGCACAGCACTTACAAAGGACCTAAAACAATTAACATTTGTACCTGCGCCCGAAAGCAGCTTACAATCTGTCTTCCCATGGTCATATACAACGGGACCAGTTTAATAAAATGGCTACCTACCAGTATAGTATAGTGCAGTGTTTTCCCCAGGCTCTTTTAGCCGAGTGCACCACCCGGCTACTTTTGGTAAGCACCCGGCTGTCATTAGCTCACTTCCTCCTCTGCTGTAAGCAGAGTTGTGCAGAGAAGTGCCAGTCCTGCATACTCTCATCTCGCCCCACTTGGCTACTTTTTCATGCCACCCGGTTGTAAAAAAATTCTGGGGAGAACACTGTAGTGTAGGATATGCTTACTAAGGAGGAACAAGACAGAAGAGCCCCAACTGGAGTCTTCTCCTTGGTAGGGGGTGATAATTATGAAATAAGGTATTTGTAGATTTCAGGACCACATTGTATGTAAACAAATATCAAATAATAAAAATATTTCTGTGGTTAAGTCCAGCAACGGACAAAACAGTTTTGATTGTTGATCAAGTGGAAAAGTGTCATGTATTTGTAATTTTTATTGGTGTCTGTCACCTTTCAAAATGTTTCCTAATTCCATTAATAAACAGTAAGGGGTGTAAAGTGGTACCGTAGTGACGTAAAGTAGAATGCAGTAAATTATTCAAGTTTATGTTAATTATTCAAGTGTCAGCATCCGAAACACTCCTTATATCTATACTGTATATTGCTTTATATTGGTTTGTAGCCCTGCCCTTCTAGTGATGTCACAGCCTAGGCTGATAAGCTATGTGGAATTCTGCTCCTGGAGCATTCTGGGAGCCTGCATATTATTTCTATTGAGTTTGGAGCACTCAGTAGACAAATATAAAGGAATGACCGGAAAAGATGAGTGATGGAATAAGGGGGAAAACTGACAAAATGAAAGCCGTAACCAGTGGCGTAGCTATGAATCTCGGGGCCCCGGTGCGAGTTTTACATTGGGGCCCCCCAAGAACTCTATACGTAGCAATTGATACGGCGCAACAAAACCTGCCAAGGTCATCTGCAGTGTCAGAGGTGCCAGAAGGGGATGGGGAACAGCTTCTTAATGATTACTACCATTCAAAGCATCTATAGAAGTGATCATTACCAACACAGGACCAATAAACAGCTTATACTTTGGTTTAGGAAGGGCCCCATGGGGCCCCTCTGGCCCAAGGGCCCCGATGCGGTCGCTACCTCTGCAACCCCTATTGCTACGCCCCTGGCCGTAACATGTCTGAGGCTTTAGGCCTGTTCCTGGTTTCTACTTTCACTGCATCTGGATTTGAATGTTTACTAGTCAATTATGCAATATATGTTTGCTTACTTTTTTTATGGCATGCTTAGAGCATGTGATTGTGAGATAACCTTACTTAATTTGTTTTCTTAGGTAGCATCTCTTGCCTGTTCTGGGATCCTGTGCAGCGTTATCTCTTTTCTGGGTCATCAGATCACAGTATTATATTATGGGATATTGGCGGACGACAAGGACGGACGCTGATTCTACAAGGACATCAGTAAGAGATTTACAGAGCACTCGCTTGTCACATTCTTTCTCTTGTGCATCACAGCTCCATCTTGCTCTAGCATCCATCTAGCATCAGCATGAAGGTGCGTCTGGCCCTGGGCCAAGACTAATTTAGTTTGAGCGGTATAGAATGACGTCCACTCCAGAGTCACGGATTACGTAGCTGCCTTGTTAGACTCATTAACTTGAAGGAACGTAATGTCAATGCACATAGTTCGGTGTATGAGGCATGTCACTAATGGAGACATGGATTCTGTCCTCAATGGATTGAAAGACATTACATTGCTTGTCATTACTATAAGTGGAAATCAGAATTAACCCTTACACTCAACGCTTACACTTGCAGCAAGGCATAACAAACAGCAATAAAAACCTGCCAAAGAAAATGGAGGATCTTAGATCTCCAAAAGTGCTGCACCATTCTCAAATTTACCCAACCCACCACAATCATCCTTAGGTTTGGTCCACACATACCAGCATGCAAGCAGCCAATTCATGCATACACCTTGAAATTTAGACCAAGAGCAGCTGGTTGGATGCTTAAAGTTTGCCTTCATGAAAACAGAAGATATTTGCGATTTATTCAGATTGGAGTGAACATTTGATGTCTACCACGTGAGGGCTTTTTGGTCCTTTGTAGCCCCTTACAGACTTCTAGAAGTTCTGGTTCACCATGAGCTTGCTGGGCAATCTGTTATTCTGGGTGTAAGTCCTACCCCATAGAGCCACATGAATCCATGTCATGCACTGATGAGGATCAACCAATCTGAAACAGTCTGTATGCATGTTGGATTATTGTTGCTTGGTACAATTAACAAGTTGACACATCATTGCATTCCAGCTGTTCTGATGGTGTGTTTACCTTACAGGGACAACAAAGGATAATTTGCATATTCAGTAGTTATGCATCGTGGGAGACATCAAATATTCACTCCAATCTGAAAAATTGCAAATACCTTCTGTTTTAAGAAGGCAAACTTTTTTTTTTTGTTTTGCATTACATTTTGGTAAGGTCCTTAGTAGCCCCTTCCACACTCCTAGGAGTTCTGGTTCACCATGAGCTTGCTAAGTAATATCTAATTCTTTATTTAAAAGGAACATAGGGTGAGGGATATAAAGGTTGTTATATGTATTTCCTTTTAAACAATACCAGTGGCCTGGCTGTCCTGATATTTCTGGTCAGTAGTGGATGAATGATGCACCTTAAACAAGCATGCAGCTATTCTTGTCAGAAACGCCTGATCTGCTGCATGCTTGTTGAGGGTCCATGGTTAAACGTATTGGTAAGGATCAGCAGGACAGCCAGGCAATGTGCCTTGTTGGAAAGGATAAAACTATGGCAGCCTTTTATGTGTCTCGCTTCGGGTTTCCTTCTAAAGGTTAAGAACTCCAGTTGCTTTTAGTCTAAATTTCAGGTTATATGCATGCTGGGCCAATCTTAAAGGAAATATCAACCAATTTAAGCTAGGCAAGCTCTACTTACCCCGGGGCCTTATCCAGCCCATTGCAGCCGACATGTCCCTTGTCGCTGCTCCGCTCCCAGCCCTTGCAAGGTCGTCCTCTACTGCGCCTGCATGAGCGCTGCTGTTAATCACCCGCACGTGGACTGGAGTGTTCTTTGCATTTGATTTGGCCACATCCCTTTCCACCTCACTTTCCCCTGTTCATAGTATGTGCAGGATGAGGGCACAATTATGAATAAGGACACAATTGTCTGAAACATGTCAGCCTTTCTTTGCTCTTATATGGATGTCTAATAAAGTGTATGGAAGCTACTTGTTGGTGAGTGCGGACATTTTCCTTTCTCCTATGTGTAGAATGACCATGGTTATTTTCTATTTTTATATATTTAAGTTGTATGTTTTTTGTTTTTTTATTGAATTATACAGAATTTTGTTTCAATATTGAATTGGGTAGTTTCCATAGTAACTGCAGACTTGAGTGGATTTTGAGGGATTTACAGACAATTACAGACAATTTCCAGATTTTTCGGACTATAAGACGCACCTAAGTTTAAAGGACAACAACCAGGGGAAAAAATATGTACTAAACCTGGTGTATCCATGGTGATGGGGCATCTTGTGGATTATGCCCCCTTTGTACCTCATGCCCCCTTGTACCCCTTGTGTCTCCCTGTGTCCTCCTCTGTCCCCCTTGACTCCTTCTGTGTCCTCCTCAATGCCCTTTGTGACCTCCTGTGTCATCAGTTCCCCCCCTGTGTCGTCCTCTGCTTGGGAACAGTACAGGGAGTCCCTGACATTGCGGCAAGTTGGAGGTTTTTTTTGGCAGGCGTTCGCAAGTCAGGAACCCCCTGCATTTGAACTAGAAGACACAGTGACTTTTTTCCCCCCATACATTTTGGGGAGAAAGATTCTTATAGCCCAAAAAAATGCAACGTTTTTTTCAGCTCAAATTTGTGATAAATTTTGGCCATCCAGCTTATGTGTGTACAGAAATTCCCTGTCTTCTGTATCCAATATCCGCTCCGCCTAAGTGTTGAAGGCTACCTGGCAGACTTTTGGCTGAGTTGTCTGTACAGCTAGATATTTAGCAAGTGGAGGATCTTGTCAGTGCTGTAAAGGTGTTTGGTGGTTTTTGTGTCTCCCCAGTGACAAAGTGCAGGGAGTGTGTTATCTGCAGCTTACACGCCAGCTGGTGTCCTGTTCAGTGGATGGGGGAATCTGTGTGTGGAATATGGATACTGAGAGGGAAGAGGTGAGTCCTGCTTTCACTGTTGCTTTGTTTTTATTCCAGCACTCAGGAAATGGCAGTTCGTGTAATGCCCTTTCATTGGTTTCATAATCACAACCTTTGTAAGAAAATTGCAACATCTTGGCTTTGAAGACCTGGCATTTGTTAGAAACGTTTTAATGTATTTATGACTGAATGGCCAAAAAATTAGACACGCCCCTTATTTGAAAGTAAACCAAACCAGTCCAACAGTGACGTAGAGTAATGTAAAAATGTGGCATCTCTTATATAGGGAACGTTTGGCTTCGGACGATGTAGTTCTCACGGAAGTTAATGTCAAAATGGATAAGACAAAATAATTAAGTGACTTTGAACGAGGGATGATTGTTGGTGAAATTACGTCTCTTTAGGATTTGCTCACCCAATAGTATCTCGGGTGTTTAGAGAGTGGCAGTTAATATAAAAACTTCAAGGGATTTAGGACTATTCTGGTCGAAAAAAGGCTAGTGAAAGAGAAAGGTGAGTAGCGCACATAGGGCTTGATTCACAAAACCGTGATAACTGATAGCACAGCGGTTATCACGCAATCTGCCACATTCACAAACCTTTACACACGAACGGAATCCTTTACGCGCGCAAACCTTCGCGCACGGCAGGTCGCGTGATAACTGCTGTGCTATCACGCTTTTGTGATTCAAGCCCATAGTCCGCAGCAACAGGCAACAACACAACAAATTACAGCTGAATTCAATGCAGGTACATCACGAAGCCTATCACAACACATAACAAGACGGACTTTGCATAGAGTAGGCTTTAGCCGCTGGAGACCGCTGAGTGCCTTTGGTATCACAGAAAAATAGGAAGAGACCCCTGTTGTGGGCCCTTGCCACCGTGATGGATTGGTCTCAGATTGGTTTGAGTAACATCTATCACAGTTTAACCTGCTTCCATGGGCAGCTCAGTGCCCTGACCTAAATTCTATTGAGCATTTGTGGGAGCTTCGAAACGCCACAATCCAATCTGACCCAACTTACAGCTTCCATTATGTCAACATGGGCCAACATTCCTCCGCAACGGTATCAGCATCTTGTTGAGTCCATGCCAAGAAAAATTTCTGCTATTATCAGAGCTAAAGGTGGACTAACTTATTTGAGGGTGTCTCTAATTTTTTTTGGCCAGATAAAGCATTGCATTGAATCCACAAAATTGGGCGGATTTATGACATCCTACTGTGCACAAGCAGTATACTTCCTGTCAGAGTAGCCTGTGCTACATACACTTCCTGTCAGAGTAGCATGTGCTACATACACTTCCTGTCAGAGTAGCATGTGCTCTTCACTTGTGCAATCCTTCCTACTGCCGTGTAGGTAGCGTGACCGTGATACTTCACTAGCTTAAATTGGCAACTACTTTTGCATTTAAAAATTATCTGCATAGACTCCCCAGTAATTGGTGGTGACCCAAGTAGCTTTGCATTCACCTCTTATAGAGTGCCAATAATCCCCGTGCACTTCCAGTCTTCTATGCTAGCCAGTTCATCTGTCCTCAATCTGTGTAGCCAAGTTTGACTGCAATTCAGCAAAGAGCATCTCTCTGCTTTTGATCCCTATTAAGTACAGTCCCCTCTATAATTGCAGGAATTTGAAAGGTTTAATTGGTTTTTATGTGCCCAAATGTTGTTGAAAATGTCATTTTAATAACAATTGGCCCACGGACAGTGCTAATGTGTTTTAATTCTAATAAACAAAAGAAGAAAGCGATCCTGCAGTGCTCCAAGGCTCTTCTTTATTGTAACTCAGTCAGTTTAAATCTTCATCCAAAAAACATACACGTTTCTCATAGAAAGGCAAATGTAACTGACATACCCTATTGAGGTCCTGGCTGTGGGCAATGTGGGGGTGGCAGCTGCTACATTTGCCTTTCTATGAGAAACGTGTATGTTTTTTGGATGAAGATTTAAACTGACTGAGTTACAATAAAGAAGAGCCTTGGAGCAGTGCAGGATCGCTTTCTTCTTTTGTTTATTACATATTCTACCTAGTTCATTGATCTGTGCACGCAAGAGGCTATACCCTGCACCCCAATACCGTGTTGGAAACCCCCCCTAAGGCTTTTACCCACAGTGCCAGCCCCTTTGACTCTATCTATTAACTGTGTTTTAATTCTGTAGGCCCTCTGCAGTATATCGTATATACTAGCATATAAGCTGACCCATGTATAAGCCGAGGTACCCTCTTTCCCTCAGAAACCAGGAAAATGTGATTGACTTCCGTATAAGCCCCCTCCCCAGTAGCCAGATGTGCCCCAGTACCCCCATCCCCTCTCCCAATAGCGATATGTGCACCAAGGATGATGCAGCTGTGCCTCAAGACGCCACTAGATGGTGTCATAGTTATGAGACACAGCATTTGCCACACAGGAAGAAACCCCTATAATGGCACCAGTGACACGTCGCTTGCATGCTTTGCTCCACAACTGTGGCCAGAAAGATCAGCAGGACAGCCAGGCAACTGGTATTGTGGTTGTGTAAAAAGAAAGAAATATGGCAGCTTCCATGTTTTTCGCCTCCGGTTCCTCAACATGCCATGGGTAGATCTCTCCAATAGAGAGAGAAATGCGCAAAAAAAAAAAAAAATCTACGTTATTATGCTTTGTAATTTTCTTTGTATTTGACTACTGGGGATTTTTTAGATTTTTTATTTTAGTATTTTTATATAGCGTTTTGGCTGCTATAACTTACCACTACTCACTGCTTGTGTTTCCTGTATCTCACATTGATGACTTCAAGGCTCCTCAGTGGTTAGAAAGTGATTCGTGTCAGAAGTGTGCACAGCCTTTCTTCTGGAACATTAAGCAGATGTGGGACACAAAGACACTAGGGCTGAGACAGGTCTGTAGAGTTACTAATACTCCTCACTTTCTCTATCTAACACTTTTTTTTTTCTCTTCTCCATGTGCTCCTGATAAACACCATACAATAAAGCCATGTTTCTCTGTTTCAGCACCACTGCAGGAAGTGTGGTCAGGCAGTCTGTGGAAAATGCAGCTCCAAAAGATCCAGTTACCCCATCATGGGCTTTGAGTTCCAGGTGCGGGTTTGTGACTCCTGTTATGAGACCATCAAAGAAGAGGAGTGAGTACAGTATGATTCAGCTGAACAACCAATGCTGTATTTATTACTGAAGCACTGTGGCCATACTTGCTATGGACTCTAAAGGTGGCCATACATGGTACAATTTTTCAATTAGATAATTTAGTTTGATTATTCCATTAGATCGAATATAAAGATTTTTCCAGCATGTCCGATCATTTTTCCCGAAAAAACGGGATAATCGTTCGAATTTCTTGAGCGAAAAAAAAAAATATTTTCAACTTTCATTCAATTCGATCAATTAGATTGAATAAACGGGAAAATCGAATGTTTTTATTGTACCGTGTATGGCCACCATAAGGCTTGGTTCATACTAGTTGCAGTTGCTTAGCAATTGCGTTTTTGCAAAGCAAATTTTTTTTTCTCCCAAGCGATTTTCGAATGAATGTGTTATTTTGCAACATTGCTTCAAGGACAATCACTGCAATTAGAACACTTCCATTGTAGTTTGTCACAGCGCATTGCTGAAAATCTTAAAAAAAAAACAAAAAACTGCAGTGTGTACTACGGTCCTAAAGGTGGATGAAAAATTAAATTTCTTTTCAGTTTCAATATTTCAATTGAAAGTATTTAACATTAGAGAAACTTTAGTGTATACAGTGTAATATAATAAAATTGATTGTTTTTCCATAGGCATGTATTATTAGTTAGTGTCTTCCCATTGTGATTTACATTCTGCCCCGATTTACATTCTCACATTTATCAGGGATACTGGCATCTTGACTGCTAGCAAGGCCAATCGCTGTGGAATTGTTCTGGAGAAGGATGTATGACATCATAGCCTAGGCTATACATTACTGGTTACATACCAATATACACCCACTTATGGATATTAGAAGTATTTCTGACACTGAAACCAGGATAATTGGACTAGGTCCACACTGCTCATTGCAGTGCTGTGGATGATTACAGTGCATACACGTGTCTGTTGTATTGGACTTCGTAATAGCGTGGCTATTATGACAAGTCCCACTTGTATCCAGAAAAGTTTTGAATTGTTGTAAAGGGGCCCATACACTCAGCCGATTTTCTTGCCGACCGATCGATCGATCGATTGAAAATCGGTTGGCCAATCGACCGATCGATGGCCGATTTCTATCGATTTCGATGGATTTCCATCGAACTGGCAGGGTGGAAAATTTAGGTCGATCTGATGAGATTGCTTATCAGTTTGCATTGGCCTTAATGGAAATCTGATGGCAAAAAAATGCCATCAGATCGAATTTCAATAGATTTCAAACTGAAATCTATTGGAATTCTATCCTGGTAAAAAAATGTTCTAAAAACGCATCAGATAGATCATCAGATGCATTTCTTATTTATCTGCTGCCAATCTGACGAGTGTATGGGCACCTTAAGTTTGCATGGGTGAATGTATCCAGTAGTTAACATTGGAGCATTGGTGAATGTATCCTGTAGTTAGCAAAAGCATGAAATCTATTGAAAATATGTGCACTTCCTGCTGGGTTTCCCAGGTCTCCCCATCTATGTAGGAGCTTACACTCACTTATCCGCTGGCCTGTGTCTTCTCTTCACCGCCTACTCTCCTTCCTGTGTCTTCTGTTGCCTGTGTAAACACTAGTGGCAAAACACTAGGGGGCACGTACCTTGCATGATCACTAGAGGCCTCTAGTATTTGACCTCTAGTATTTGTGGCACCCCGGGAGAGAAGAGACTTGAAGGAGCAACTGACGGTGGAGAGAAGACACACCAACTGTGAATATTCTTTGAATGGATACTTAAAGGATTTCCAAGATGAGGAATTAAATCTAGTTTTACTTACCTGGGTCGTCTTTCATCCCCTAGGAGTGATCTTGGTCCCTTGTCACAGTTCCGGTCTTCTCCAGGGTCCCGCTGCCATCCTGTAAGGATCGGCATCTATTGCGCATGCACACCCATGTCAGTAGCGTACTGTGCAGGCACAGTATGCTCCCGGTGATGTGGGTGTGTTCTCACGCGGTGTGGGCCCCTGCATGCGCAGAATACTATACTTAGAGGCTGCCAGCGGGACCCTGGAGAAGACTGGGGCTGCAGTGAGGGACAAAATGACTGACTTTTAGCATCTGGAAGATAAATCTTACTAATAGATGTCTTGCTGAAGTCTACGAATCTATCTAGTGTGTGGCAAGATTAATCTCAGAGGGATTGATTGTTTTTTAGCCACATCTGGTGCCCATCTATAAATGTTTGGGCTCCTTTTTAACAATGTTTGAGGCCCTCTGAAGAGCAATACACCAGAACAAAACCATCCACCCAGGCTTTTGGTTTAATTTTGTCCCGATATTTTTTGCGATAATGTACCCTAATTGAGGTTTTTGGTTTTTCATGGTACTACTTGACCACTAAAAAAATCTGTTTTTCTTATCAAAACACAAAGTATGAACTACTCTGGAAAGTTTTTGTATGGAAACAATTTCCAGAACAATCAGGCCCCGTTCACACTGCACACGTTTCCAGCCGCGTTTTGGAAACTCGTGCAGGTGGCCGACACGCATGACATCAGACAGTGCATAGAGTGCACTGTCTGATGTTCACACTGCATGCGTTCCGGACCTGTGCGGTCCGGGAACGCATGCTGCACGCATTTTTTTGCTAAAACGCGTGGCTGTCCCATTCACTTTTCAGTGATGGGATCAGCCACGCAACGCATACAAACGCGGATGGCGTGCGTTCGTACGCATTGCGTTGTGCGTGCCCGTCCGCGTTTGTAATGTGAACGAGGCCTCAGTATTTTCGTTTAGTCCACAGTTTTTATTATTCACTTTATCCAAATGTAAAATGGATACATTTGTGTAACTGTCAGAAGTGACCATTTCCGTTGGCTTTGATTAATAATGGTTGAATAGAAAATAATAAATTTCACATCCATGTAACTACCATAGCAGGACACAGATTAGTGTCTGGATTTCTGAGAGGTTTGCCAATTTTGGGGGGGGGATCAGTGCAGTTGCATGCTTGGATCCACAGAAACATGTAAAAAGCCAAGAAATCACAAC
Organism: Hyperolius riggenbachi; assembly: GCF_040937935.1. Taxonomy (NCBI): domain Eukaryota; kingdom Metazoa; phylum Chordata; class Amphibia; order Anura; family Hyperoliidae; genus Hyperolius; species Hyperolius riggenbachi. The sequence continues at coordinate 127,140,125 of NC_090649.1, read as the reverse complement.
ACGTAGGAGTCCCTCGTCGTTCAGCTGCGATCAGCCCCAGTAATTGGCACAGTCACATCAGCCTAGGTTACTGCACATGTGCAGTAGCCCAGACTGATCACTACTGAGCCTATTACCGGGGCTGATCGCGGCTGAATGGCAGACCGCGGGAGGACAGCAAGGGACTTACATGTGCTTATGCTGCAGGAGGAAGCAACGGGTAAGTATCGGTGGTTCTTATATTTACAGCTCTGGTACACTTTAAGATGACTGGAGATTGTAGAGCAGGCCTAACATTGTTGGGTTTGTATAAATATTCACCATTTCAGATTTTTTTTTTTTGTGAATTCAGAGATGTTATATTAAATGTTAAATGCGTACAGTATTATGATGCATATTAGATGTAAAACTGTAAGGTTCTTCTGGAATTACAATTTATTTTTTTGGTCAAAGAAAGTAATGCTTTCATTTCTTTCATGAAGTCGGACACCCCTGGCTACCTTCCACGAGGGTAAACACAACATCTGTTTCATGACAATGGACATCTCCAGATCACTGATGGTCACGTGTGGAACAGATCGGCTAGTTAAGGTAGGCATGGCTGAAGATCTGCTTGGTTTTTCATTATAGGCGGCCATACATTGGTCGATTTGCCATTAGATTCGACCAACAGATAGATCCCTCTCTGATCGAATCTGATCCCGATCACAATCATGAAACCGATCACAATCTGTGGTGGTGCTGTCGCTGCCTCCCCCCCCCCCCCCCGACAGAAATCAATTGTTTGCGCAACGATTTCACAGCAGATTCAATCACCGTGATCAAATCTGCTGTATATCGGCTGGAAAATCGTTAGGTATATGGGCCCCTTAACATGTTTGGACATATGAATGATTTATTTTAATTCCAACATTCTATAGCAGAAAAATTAAGATTTGCCTTTTCAGTCTCTGTAAAAAGTATGTACACATTTGGCTGTAACACCAGCTATTGCTCCATCTGGCCATAAACAAGTTTAAGAAGCTGCTTCTGAGGGCAGAGACACACTGCAGAGTGCTTTTCCACCCGTTTTTTTAAAAGCCGGTTTCTGTTGTCTTGTATTGAAAAAGTGTTTTTTGTTTTTTTTAAAATTGTGATCGCTGCAATTTTTAATGCAAGTCAATGGGAGCATGATTTTAAAAACAAAAACCGATCGGCGCTCTGCAGTGTGTCTCTGCCCTTAGAAAAGCACTTCAATCTCTGACATTGACCTGCAAGATTTATGTGTTAATGTTTGAGGGATTTCTTGCATGTACTGACTTTCTCAAGTTATGCCACAGTGCCCCAATGGGATGCAGATCTGAGATTTGACCTGACCATTCCTCCATTTCTTTATCTCCCCCCCCCCCCCCCCCTCATATTTTTATTTTTGCCAATTTTGTCAATCAATTGGAATGTTTGGGCCATTGTTATGTTACAAGTAGGAGTGTTTGAAGAGATACAAATTTTATGCAAATGTATGCCGTTCCAAAAATGGACCAATCATTTTAAACACTGGTTTAAATTACATAGTTATTTGGGTTGAAAAAAGACATACGTCCATCGAGTTCAACCAGAGAACAAAGTACAACACCAGCCTGCTCCCTCACATATCCCTGTTGATCCAGAGGAAGGCAAAAAACCCTTACAAGGCATGGTCCAATTAGCCCCAAAAGAGAAAAAAATTCCTTCCCGACTCCAGACAGATGGCAATCAGATAAAATCCCTGGATCAACATCATTGGGCATTACCTAGTAATTGTAGCCATGTCCTCTAGTCCTTTGAGAAGGCCTAGGGACAAAAAGCTCATCCGCCAAGCTTTTGTATTGCCCTCTGATGTATTTATACACGTTAATAAGATCCCCTCTAAGACGTCTCTTCTCTAGACTAAATAAACCCAGTTTATCTAACCTATCTTGGTAAGTATGACCTTCCATCCCACGTATCAATTTTGTTGCTCGTCTCTGCACCTGCTCTAAAACTGCTATATCTTTCCTGTAATGTGGTGCCCAGAACTGAATTCCATTTTCCAGATGTGGCCTTACTAGAGAGTTAAACAGGGGCAATATTATGCTAGCATCTCGAGTTTTTATTTCCCTTTTTTATTGCATCCCAAAACTTCGTTCGCTTTAGCTGCAGCGTTGGACCCAGTACAGACCCCTGTGGGGACCCCACTGCTAAGTCTCCCATTTTGAGTATGATCCATTGACCACAACTCTTTGTTTTCTGTCCATTAGCCAGTTCCCTATCCATGAACACAGACTCTTCCCCAGTCCTTGCATCCTCAACTTTTGCACCAGACTTTTGTGTGGAACAGTGTCGAAGGCCTTTGCAAAGTCCAAGTATATCACATCTACAGCATTCCCAATATCCACATTAGCTTTCACTACCTCATAAAAGCTGAGCATGTTAGGCCCCGTTTACACTTGCGTTTTTGCAAAAAACGGAAAGGATGTCCGGATCCATTCCGTGCGCATCCGGACCGGTTGCGTACGGTTGCACTCCGGATCCGTTCCGTTTGCATCCGGATTTTCATCAGTAGGTGATCAGGTTGATATCCGGATCCGTTTTTAAAGAGATACAGACTATATAAATTCTTGGGGTCTGGAAGGTCTGCAGAAGCACTGGGGTCATTGTTGGAGACAGCCTGACGTGTGGAGACCATCCTTAGATATAGACACTGCAGTTTGGACCATGGATCTAGTGTTTTTGTACTCCTTTTACCTGGGAATTGTCTCCTTTTTGATTTCTACCTATACTATGTGGGAAGAAGGCGTGCCCCTTTGCAGGAGATGGTGGGTGCACCAGGCAGGTAGCTGCTGCACCTGTAGAATCAGGTCCTCAGGTGTGTAGGGCCTCACCTCTTCGTCCGACATGCTGCCAAATATCTCCAGCCACAAGTCACTGCTGCTCCACTCCTCAAATGCTGGGCCCATGAAAACGCATAGGAAGTGGGTAGAACATCCAGATTTTTTTTATAGCCAGTGTGTTGCCTCCTTTCCGTTTCTCATTGGTTCAGCTGTGCGGATGGTGCAGTCAGGATCCGGTCCGGGTGCGGCGGCCGGATCTGACGTACGTGAAAAATAGAGCAAGTTGGAAAAGTGTCCGGTCTGCACGGAACGGACGAGTATGTACGCATCCATAGACGATCATTGGATTGCCAAACGTCCGTTCCGTTTGTACAGTATACATTCCGGATCCGGTCCGGAAAATCCTGACTGCTAACGCAGTGTCCTTCCCTTGTAGTACATTATCCCAGTTCACCAAACTTAGTGCCTGCCTGAGTTGATTGAACTTAGCTTTTCTAAAATTCATAGTTTTAGGGGTTCTGCTGCCCCACGGCCTATCAGTCACCAGATCAAATGTTATCATGTTGTGATCACTATTTCCCAAATGTTCTTGAACCTGCACATTTGATACATTATCTGGTCTATTAGAAATGATCAGATCCAGTAAGGCATTCCCCCTAGTTGGTTCAGTTACCATTTGAGTCAAGTAATTGTCCCGTAGTGTTGCCAGAAATCTGCTGCTTTTACCAGAATGGGTAGCCTCAATACTCCAGTCAATGGCCTCAATTCACTAAGATCATGCTGGAGATAATAAGGCAAGTAAGGGCTGGTGCACACCAAAACCCGCTAGCAGATCCGCAAAACGCTAGCAGATTTTTAAACGCTTTTTTTTATTTTTATGAGGCGTTTTGCTAGCGTTTTGCGGATTGC